>NC_056526.1:63063080-63081622 GCF_019175285.1 Sceloporus undulatus
CTTTATTTTTATAGTGCTGTAGATTTACACAACGCTGTACATACAAACAATAAAATCGATAAGAATGAAACCTGCCAATGGCGTACATTCTAGAAAATACATATAAAACAATAGATAATAATACAAGATAGAATTAGATAAAAAAGCAGACAACAAATTAAAAGATCAAATATCAAATATCAAATCAAATATCAGCTCTCAGATAATAATAAACCATCACACAATGCCTAGGAACACTTCCCTGAACAGGATGGTCTTCAACTCAGTTTTGAAACTGGTTAAAGAAGTGATGACTCATGTTCGTGGGGGAAGGAGGTTCCAGGAGTGAGGGGCAGCAAGTGAAAAGGGACGAATCCAGGATGGGGCAGTGGAAATCCTAGGCCAGGACAGCAGACCCTGACTACCAGAATGGAGGGCATGAGTGGGAAGGTGAGGAGAAAGAAGGTCTAATAAATAAGGAGAGGCCAGCCCATGCAGGGCTTTAAAAGTCAACAACAGGAGCTTATGCTGAATACGGAAGGGGAAGGGAAGCCAGTGAAGGGATGATAATAGAGAAACGTGGTCAAAGCAGTGAGCGGATGTAATAATACATGCAGCTGAATGCTGGACAGAAATTAAAGTACGAAGATGAGAGAGAGGAAGCCCTGCCAGAAGGAGGTTACAATAATCTGGTTGTGAGATCACCAGGGCGTGGACCAGGGTCTTGGCAGTAGAGGCTGAGAGAAATGGACAATATTGTAGAGAAAGAATCTACAGGCATTGGCTGTGGCCTGGATCTGGGGGATACACGACAGAGAAGAATAAAAAAGGAGTATTGAAGAGTAGACAGGTGGAAAAACGAGAAGCTCTGTTTTGGACATTTTGAGCTTTAAGCGTCAAGGCGGCATCCACTGAGAGACAGCTGTAAAACAAGATGAAACTTGCTGTTCAAAACATGGAGAAAGGTCAGGGGTGGAAAATGAGAGAATTAACCCCCCCATGAGAATTGTGCCCCCCCATGAAATTTTCACCCAGTCCCCAAATTTCTAGCATTGCAGTGATTTAAAACATAAGGTGAGCAATTAGAAAAACAGTTTAGGAACCCAAAGAAAAGAGGAAGGAAAGATACCAAGGGAATGTGGACTCAACAGATAAAACATTTCTAGATGTGAACAATTTTCAATGATTCACTCTCTGGCTGCTCCTACGCGACCAAATGAACCCAGTGTGACACTACTTTAACTGGCATGGCTCCACCCTATGGAATCCTAGGATTTGTAGTTTGTTGTGGCACCAAAGCTCTCTGACAGAAAAG
Organism: Sceloporus undulatus; assembly: GCF_019175285.1. Lineage (NCBI taxonomy): Eukaryota > Metazoa > Chordata > Lepidosauria > Squamata > Phrynosomatidae > Sceloporus > Sceloporus undulatus. The sequence continues at coordinate 63,064,375 of NC_056526.1, forward strand.
CCTAAATATTATAACTACAAACCCCAGAATTCCATAGCACTGAGCCATGGAAGTTAAAATAGCATCAAACTGCATTCATTTGGCAGTAGAGGAAATTATTTGCAGGGGAAATGTTCTCATTCCTTCCTGCCTTTCAGTGCATAGCTACACCCTTATGGTGGCAACCCTTAGCCTATCACAGTATCAACAGCAACAAAGAATCTAGTTGCGGATAAAGACTAAGAAATTTCATTTAGAAGAAACTTTCATGGACTGCTGGCTACTTCATCAGATTTAATATATATGCTTAAGGAGATAAAAATCTTTGCTGAACTCTCTTTGAATAATAAACAAAGAGGCTTTTTAAAAAAAAAGGGGGGGGGGAATTACCCTAATTATTTCAGTGCAACTTAATTCAAAGTAGATATGCTTAGTATTTCTATGTCAGTCTGAAACTGTAAAAGTATTTCTGGCAAATACAAGATGGTAGCAAAACTTAAGTTTGCCATTAACTTGAAACAAGAAGTTATTTTCTTGCCCTTATGTTATCATCTGATAGAAAATGGCAAAAAAGTTGTGAAGAATTATTTTTCATCAGCAGATTTGTTATCACCATCTGTGCTTGTGCCTACAAAGATTGAAGCGGAAAAAATCCTAAACAAAAAAAAAAATCCAAACAACAGAGAAACTAACACCTAATTAAAACTTTTTGAAGGTACCATTGGAGCACAGATTAAATTCAAACTCAAACAGAGTCCTGTCTTAAAATAATTATTTTCATGGCTGATAAAATGTACAAAAATATTCTTTGTGTAGTCCTGTCAAATGCACACACAAAAAAGTGTTGAATGCATATTTTTAGCCATGGAATCTGCTTAAGCCTATGAGAGTCTGTTCCGTATGTTGATAAATGAACAAGGATGAAATATCAGGATCTAAGCTTCTCTCACTGTGCTTCAAAGCCTCTATTTCTACACAGCTGTTTCCTCTAAACTATTGCTTCCTCCACCATCCCCACAGTATTATATACTCTGGGCTATGCAGAACACCTTACTTATTATTCCTTAATTGTCTGCAAACTTTACTTTTAGAAGAATTTTCAAATATTGTGGAAATTTAATCTAAAGACCAGGATATATGCATAACCCCTGTCTACTCTCTTTCCACTAGTAGGCAAAAACTTTTTCATATTAAGCATTGGACTAGGATTCTGGAGATAAGGGCCTTAGCCATGGAATCCCCACTAAGTGACCTTGGGCAAGTCACACTCTCTTAACCACAGAGAAGCCACTCCAAACAAATTATGTCAAGAGCTGCCTTGCACGTGCCAGAAGGGGAAAAAAAAATAAAACAAAAAACCTTGCTGGAGGCTACTGGGGGCTAACAGGGGCATCACTAGGGGATAAGGAGCGCAGATCACACCAGGGCTGTTACCTAGTGCACTGATGGGAAAAGGTGTCCAACTTCCAAGTCTGACAGCTTTGCTGGCCAGTTGGGAACCAGAGGCCCGTTACAAATGGGCAGGAAAGTATGCACAGAGTGCGTACTAGGGTTAGAAAGGGGCGGTGCTTCCGCACCCCCCAACCCTAATGCACGCTCCGCGCACACAAAATGGCGGCGCCTGTTCCACACAGCCGCCGCCATGAGGATGTCACAACCGCGCCGCCTCTATACGGGGCAGCGCGGACGTGACGTCCTCGCTCCACACCAGGGCGCTTAGTGCGCCCTGAGCGCAGAGCAGGAAGGAGCTCCGTTTCGGAGCTCCTTCCTGGTTTGGTCCGCTGGGTGCAGCCTTCACATGGCTGTGCCCAGCGGACCAAAGGAGAAAGGGGCCAAGCCCCAAGGACACCCCTTTCCAGGCTGCGGGGAAGTGGCCTTTTGCCGCTTCCCCGCAGCCTGGAAAGCGGCGGATCGGGGCCTCAGCGGCTGCCGATCTAGCCACTGAGGCTTCGATACCCCGAGGAAAGGGGCGGGTGCAGCCCGCCCCAAACAGGCGGTCTGTAACCCGCCAGAGTGTCCTTTTTCTCTTGTCTTGCTAGCAGCTCCTCCTCCTCCAGCTCTTCAGCAACAGATATAGCCTGGTGGCTTGGCCAGGCAGTGTAGAGGCAGGCAGGCAGGCAGGCAGGTGGGTGGGAAGAGGGGTTGCCCACCAGCCTGCCTCTTGTTTCCCAATTGAGCCATGAAGCCACTCTTCAGTGGTGACAGCTCTTCAGAAGCGGCAGTATCCTGGTGGCTCAGCCAGGCAGTGTGGAGGCAGGCATAGACTCAGCCCACCACCCTGCTACTAATAGCCCATTTCTTGGGGGTGGTGCAGAGTCCTGAAGAGAACCACATTATCAGTGATGGTGGCAGAAATGTGAACTTGGCCCGCCAACACCATCACCATTGCCGACAGCCCATCTCTTTTGGGGGGAGGCAGCACACCAACGAAATTGACTGTTTTATTTCATGATTATTACTGGGGGGGAGTGTTAAAAATTATCTGAATTGAATGTCAGATGTGTCAAGTACATCACTGGAGGCTCAAGAAGTCCATTATTCTCTTCCAGAGAAAAACCAACTAGTTGCTTCTAGAAAACCCATAACGATGTACAGTCAGCCTTCCATATCCATGGATTTTTTTATCCACGTGTTCAAGCACCCACCACTTGAAAATATTCAAAAAAGTATACAATCCAAATAGCAAACCTTGATTTTGCCATTTTACTTAATGGACACCATTTTATTATTCCTTTGTATTTAAGGAAACTTGAGTATCCAGGTTTTGGTATCCATGAGGAGTCCTGAAACCAAACCCCAGCAGATAGCAAGGGGTCCCTGTATTAAAAGACACCACATGAAAAAGTTACCTTTTTAATTATTCCCAAAATTCCAAAACAGCATAGCCACTAGTCATGCTAACTGGAGATTCTGGGAATTGTAATTTAAGACAGCAACTTTCTCATGTTCACTTGTTGCTCTTCTCAGTACAGTGGTACCCCGGGATACGAAAGCACCGCCTTACGAAATTTCCGGGATACGAAAAAATTCCATAGAAAAAAACTGTTCCGGGTTACGTTTTTTTTTTTCGGGTTACGAAAAAATTTTTTGGTGCTTTTCGGTGCTTTTTCGCACGAAACGCGGCTTTCCAGCGCTAGCGCCTATGGCTTTTTCGGCTTGCAAAAAAAATCGGGTTACGAACGCCGCGGCGGAACGAATTAATTTCGTAACCCGAGGCACCACTGTAACTGGTATTTAGTAGCATATTGCTTTTGAACATGAACAGTATCATGCCTAGTAACCACTGGCAGACCTAATGTCAAACAATGTCTCTTTTTAATATTCTCAGAATATGTTTTAATATTATCTTGAAATGTATTTCAATGCTTCCTTGAAGTAGTTGCTCATACAACTGTGGCTGTCTTTTATCTTCCCTGGGCCAATAATTCACACACAAACCAAACTAAAACAAACATTCCTAACCTTGGGTCATCAGATGAACTACAGTTGCCATTATCTGATCCACTGGTTCCAACTATATCAGAGGACATTGATGACAGAGTCATGCTGGAGGACCTAGGGATTACTGGAGAAACCATATTAATTAAATCTGTGAATAATCAAATCTGCAAAAATCAAAGCCACAGATGTAGAGGGCCAACTGTAATTATGTATTCCTAAATGGCAGGAATTTGGACTATATAGCCCTTGCAGTCTCTTCCAGCTCTATGTGAGTCATGCCCACACAGGCCAAATACCATGTCCTTCCCTCATAATCATGGTGATCAGTGTGGAGCATGCAGGGCCCACTCCCCAGTTCTGGTGTAAACTGTCTGGATGAGGTATGGCTATTTCATCAGCACTGAACCTGTGAAATACTTTCTTTTAAATGGCTAGGGGGAAAACTCACCTTTTGCTCTGGATCTTCCAAGAAAATCTGGAGCTCTCTGGAGAGATGTCAGGCAGCTGTTCACATGCACATCCTACTATGCTGCCCTGTGCCACCATTGCTGGCATGAGTCTCTTTCTCTGAGGTCAGAACAAGGTATTCAACCATGCAATTGATGCTGGGTGCCTTGCTCTGACCTCAGAGGGAGCGAACTGCACTGGCACTGCCAGGTGGCACAGTGGCATGCATGTGCAAACAGCTACAGCATCGCTCTGGAATGCCAGGTAACATGGGAAGTCAGCGGAGCTTCAGGGACAGAATACTCCTTGCTTCCAGAATCTTCTGGCCCATGCAGACATGGCCTATAATTAGAACATTTGTAGCCAGAAAATGTGTGTGTGTGTGTATGTATATAAATATAGATAGATAGAGAGAGAGAGAGAGAGAGAGAGAGAGCGCCTGGAGATTGCATGGGTGATGTTGTAGGTGGCATTGGGCTGATTGATTCTCTACCCTTGGACAACAAACATCTGGCTTCACAGCCACTAATCAGAACTTGCAAAATTGACTTTTGCATGATATCTCCCAGAATTCTCTTGACAACATGGCCACCAAACATGCAGGCTAAAGATTCCTGACATTGTGGTCCAAAAAGTAACATTTCCAAGCTGTACCATTGATTCACTTACATCTGCAGCACCCAATTTCCCCAATAAAATGGCTCACCTCAGTAAACTAAGTCCCTTAAATAGCAGGAAGTAACTTAATAGTAGGATTAAAGATGTCACTTTTACTGGGTTTTAATGTTTTAACTATGCATGTCTGAAGCATTATTCTCCTCTCACAAAATGAACATGTTCTGATCAGCATTTGTAACAATGTTCTATTTCTGATTTTCCCCTCTAAACCAAAAATAGTGCAGAACAAATTAGGATTATTCATTGTGTATTATTAAAATCAGTTGCAGACACTATAGGTTATTTAAGAATTTTATTTTAAAAGTTTTTATTTAAGCTCTCTGTTTTAAGTTAAAATTGACTCAACATTTCCCAATAATTTAATTTTTTAAAGACCATATCATATGCAAAATGAACAGATCTGCTTATGGGTGACACCTGGCTGAATGAAACTACATGTGAAAGGGATCTAGGAGTCCAAGTAGACCACAAATTGAACATGAGTCGACAGTGCAATGCGGCAGCTAACAAGGCCAATGCGATTTTAGGCTGCATCAATAGAAGTACATTGGATCCTTGTTATACGCTGGGGTTTGGTTCCAAGATCCCCTGTGGATAACAAAATCCGTGTATGCTCAAGTCCCATTAAATATAATGACATAGCAAAATGGTGTTCCTTATAAAAAATGGAAAATCAAGGTTTTATATTTGAAATTTATACTTTTTTCAACATTTTCAAACCGTGGATGCTTGAATCCATACATAAAAAATCTGTGTATAAGAAGGGCCGACTCTATAGTGTCTAGATCAAGGGAAGTAATAGTGCCACTCTATTCTGCTCTGGTCAGGCCCCACCTGGAATATTGTGTCCAGTTCTGGGCACCACAATTTAAAAAGAATGTTGAGAAACTGGAGCATGTCCAAAGGAGGGTGACTAAAATGGTGAAGGGTCTGGAAACCATGTCCTATGAGGAAGACTTAGGGAGCTGGGAGTGTTTAGCCCGGAGAAAAGAAGGTTAAGAGGTGATATAATAGCCCTGTTTAAATACTTGAAGGGATGTCACATTGAGGAGGGAGCTAGCTGGTTTTCTGCTGCTCCAGAGAACAGGACCCAGAGCAATGGATGCAAGCTACAGGAAAAGAGATTCCACCTCAACATTAGGAGGAACTGCATGACAGTAAGGGCTGTTCGACAGTGGAACACAGTCCCTCGGAGTGTAGTGGAGTCTCCGTCCTTAGAGGTCTTAAAACAGAGGCTGGATGGCCATCTGTCGGGGATGCTTTGATTGAGATTTCTTGCATGGCAGAAGGGGGTTGGACTGGATGGCCCTTACGGTCTCTTCCAACTCTATGATTCTTAACATAGTGGAACAATTTTTTTTTTTTGAAGAGACAACTGAAGACACAGTTCAGATGTTTGAAACGGACCCTCAGTCCATGAAGAATTCAGCTAACTCACCATCTGAATACTCTGATTGCAAAAGGCAACATTTCATAGAGAGTGATGAGGATCCATCTTCCCCCCCCCCCCGCTTTTTATTTCTGTTCACCTCAGTGCACACATGAAAATCTTCCTGCTGTGAAAGAGTACTTAGATGACAGGTTCACTACACTGCCAGATGTAATATTCTTTGAATTGCTTCTTGCTGAGTGCTGATCTTTTGAATTAGCAAACCTGGGTGATTCCTAGTCTAATGAATGGCAAAGGATGGAAGGAAAACATACTTTGTTAAACTGAATTTTCTTCTCAAGATTAACCAATAACCAATGAGGATATTGGAATAAATTGCCACCAATCAGTTCAAAGGCAGATGACTTAGGAAGATTTGGACAAAACTTTAAGATAGGACTGAAGCAACTTTGGCCTCTAGATATTGTTGAACTATACCTGCCAACCCTTGGTCGCACGCACTATCCCTTCTCCTTTGGTGTACATACAAGGAGTTTGGAAATATTCACATCCCATTGGTTCTTTTCTTTTTTCTGTGTGCATCTAACAAACTGTGGTCAGTTTTAACTTTGGTTTGTTTGAAACAAGCCACTTCAGATTATGACTCCAGTTTATTTGGAACTACAGTGATGCCTCCGCATATGCGGTCTTTTTATAGGCGGCTTTGAGCACAGGCGCTCAAAGCTGCCGGTGTGCGCGGGGCAGAAGGGGCGGCGCGTCCCATTCAATTGAATGGGCGCGCACACCCGTTGCACCTCGTGTGCCGCTGCGCCGCCGCGCACAAGCCCCATTGGAAACAATGGGGCTCGAGCATAGGCGGACTTTTTTATACGCGGAGGGATCCGGAACGGATCCCCCGCGTATAATAAGGTTCCACTGTAATTATATATGTTATTAGCCACAGTTCATTATTTGGGTAGCCACGTGATAAACTACCATTAATCTAATTAAATAGTGGAAGAATCCAATCTATTGCAAAGCGGGAGAGAAGGTGCAAAGAAGCTCAAAGATCACTATGGCTCATTGCAGTGATACTAAACCATCAGTTAAAATGTTTTAATCTGTGCTCCATCAGTGTGTTAATCTGTTGCTAACCCTAAAAATATATCTGGAAATACTGTACTCATACTCCACTTTCGAATGATAAGCTGAAATAAAACCACTTTTAGAGCAGATGTACTTAACCTTTGGCCTTCCAGAGGGTTTGGACTTCTTTAATGAGTATTACCCATGCTGGCTGAGGCATCTGGGAGTTGAAGTCCAAAACATTGGGATGTTTGAGAGATGACAGCCACTCAACAGCAGGAGGCAGAGAAAGAGTCTATAGTCAGCCATTGAGCTACTACAAAATCATAGAATCATAGAATCGTAGAGTTGGAAGAGACTGCAAGGGCCATCCAGTCCAACCTCCTGCCATTGCAGGGATTCTCAATCAAAGCATCCCCAACAGATGGCCATCCAGCCTCTGTTTAAAGATCTCCAAGGAGGAGATTCCACTGCACTCTAAGGGAATGTGTTCCACTGTCGAACAGCCCTTACTGTCAGGAAGTTCCTCCTAATGTTGAGGTGGAATCTCTTTTCCTGTAGCTTGCATCCATTGTTCCGGGTCCTGTTCTCTGGAGCAGCAGAAAACAAGCTTGCTACCTCCTCAATATGACAGCCCTTCAAGTATTTAAACAGGGCTATCCTATCACCTCTTAACTTTCTCTTCTCCAGGCTAAACATCCCAAGCTCCCTAAGTCGTTCCTCATAGGACATGGTTTCCAGACCCTTTACTATTTTAGTTGCCCCCCTTTGGACACGCTCCAGTTTCTCAATGTCCTTTTTGAATTGTGGTGCCCAGAACTTGACACAATATTCCAGGTGGGGCCTGACCAAAGCAGAATATAGTGTCACTATTACTTCTCTTGATCGAGACACTATACTTTTATTGATGCCTTGCATTAGCATTTTAGCTGCACTGTTGACTCATGTTCAATTTGTGGTCTACTTGGATTCCTAGATCCCTTTCACATGTAGTCTCGTTCAGCCAGGTGTCTCCCATCCTATATCTGTGCATTCGCGTTACTAAAATTTTTCTCTGTGTTGAATTTCATTTTGTTAGCTTTGGCCCAGCTTTCTAGTCTATTCAGATTGTTTTGAATTTTGATCCTGTCCTCTGGAGTATTAGCTATTCCTCCTAGTTTGGTGTCATCTGTAAATTTGATAAGTATGCCCCCAATTCTGTCATCTAAGTAATTGATAAAGATGTTGAATAGCACTGGACCCAGGACAGAGCCTTGTGGGACCCCACTGGTCACTTCTTTCCAGGATGAAAAGGAGCCATTATTGAGCACCCTTTGGGTTCGGCTAATCAACCAATTACAAATCCATGTAACAGTTACTTTAAGGTTATCCCTAGGATCAGCCAAAGGTTTCTGCCAATCTGCCTCCCTTGTTCTATCAAGATGGTTCCTAAGCAAAATTACTCAGTTCAAAAATTTAAAATTATGTAATTTCTCACATTTTAGTTATATGCATTGTAGATAACAATGCTTGTTGAAAAAACACCATCCAGTCCATGTATAGTTTATTCAAAATTCATTTTTGGGAAGGAGAGGAATATAGAAAGAGGGGGACCAGGACCTAACTCATACTTTATGAGATTTGAGAAAACTAGGATTTTTGGAAGGCCAATCAGAGCCAGGTTATGACATTTTTTTATTTAAAAAAACCCTATACTGAGCTGTTGCACCTCTATGTCACACCAAGGCAGGTTAGCATTAAAAACTGGTAGATCAAACTCTCATTTCCAATAGTGCTTTGTAAGACTATGACAAACTATAATTTGGATGAAAAGGCAAACAGTGATATGGCATAGGATAGTGGGGGAAATACATCAAAATAAAAAATGAAAAATGGGCTTTCCTGTAAGTCAAGAAAAATCCTGAACAGATCAGAATCTTCACAGTTCAGGACTTATTCTGTGTGAAAAACAGCATTATTTGTGCAGAAAGCAAGTTTGCCGCTTTGAAAACATACCTGCACAGAAGATCACCATATATTTTTAATAGCATGAACTCTGAACTGTGAAAATTTATTTATTTGTTTACTCAAAAAGTCTTCAGAAGCTGCACAGTTTTCAAGGACTTTCTCAAAGCTGTGAGACAAACTGTAAAATTATTTGTCTTGCCTATGAGAATAAAATTCATGAAGATTTACATCTTGAGTTTGATGTTACATATGAGTCTTGTGGGATACCCAGTGATGATCTTTGGCATGTTATAGATGGGCCCATAGAGGCGCCATCGTCATGTGCGAGGGATGGCGCTTTTAGACGCCCCTCACACGTGACGAGGGTGTCAAAATGGCGGCACCCAATACACATGGGTGCCGCCATTTTGACGTGATAGACACATAGCGTCTGCATGTCTCAGCACCCTTGTGATGCCACAAGGGCACCATTGGCACCTAGCAGCATCACAACCACGCCGGAAAAAGAAGCCGCTTTTTGTGGCTTCTTTTTGCTGCGCAGAGGAGCCATGCTGTTTGTCCACTGCGGCTCCCTCGCACAGCAAACAAGGGCAGCGGCAGACCACCCTTTTGGGCGGTCTGTAAAGCGCCCTAGTCTCATTCACTGGATGAATCTTAAGAACGAATAAAGAGACAGTAGTGGAGGGAAGGAGATCTAGTTCTTTAATTTCTAATACCGTAAAAGCAAACTGAAATAAAACAGTATGTAGAGAGAGTCTGTAGAATGAGTATGTAGAGAGATCTTGTAGCACCTTTGAGACTAACTAAAAGAAAGAAGTTGGCAGCATGAGCTTTCATAGACTTAAGTCTTCTTTCTCAGATGCATCAGGTGGAGTGGAAACCAAATGCATTTACTAATTCCACAAACTAACATGGCTATATCTTTGAAATAAAACAGCTAAAATTAATTTGTTTTTATGTAGAAATGACCTGAAGCACATAACAAAACCAACAAATTCTGCTCTGTGCTACTTAGAATTTTTTGATAGGCATTATCCAGCAATTGTGAATTTTCAGCATATGGAATACAACCTCCCCATGCCTGAAGGCCTGAATTTACTGTACAAAGCAAACATTTCTTCATCTATGTGATACTTCATTTTTACCTTGCAAAGATTTTGGCACACAAGTTATACAATCTAAAATTTATGAGTTTTCAGACCAAATGTCAATAATTATAATGAGCACAAATCTCTTGCTTTTTAACATGCGAAAAGAGGAATGGTAGACTTTTTGTTTAAGTGCCCGAATTACTAGATTTTCTATGAGGAAAGGTCTAGTTAGGATGACACCTTTTGCTTTCAAGTAAATTTACATTTTACACTAAGCAAAAGGAATAATCTATTGTCTGACCTGGCAGCAATACACCCATTAGCTAGAAAGAATGCATAGCAACCATGTTACTGAAGGGTCATTACTTGAAATTTTCCAGAGCTTAACAACAGAAGGTAAATTGTTGGCTTTGAATCTCAGCTCTGACTAGAAGGGGGGGCAGAAAGATAAATACGTTTCTGGAAGCTCTGTGCATAAGGCTGGAAAAATGCCTGCCCTTACCTGCCAACCTTCTGAACAAGTAAATGTAACACTTTGACATCTACTTAAGGTACACATTTGTGTGTAAATAATTACATATCAAGTGAATGCTAAAGCAAACCCTACTGTGGAAGTCTTAGCCATATGCATTATAGAACAGTTCATTACTGTAGAGAAACCAAGGATATAACTGTGGTAGTCCATATCACACAGGTATGCAAATATGCACATATATAGCACATAGAATGCACATACAAAGCACATAGAGTCTTCTTTCTGTTTTTCCTGTCTTAGTGTCCCCTGTTGGAAGGTGTTGGAAAAAAAGGACAGTCCTGTAGGATGCATCTACACTGGAGAAATAAGGCAGTTTGACACCACTTTAACTGTCATGGCTCCATCCTACAGAATCCTGAGATTTGAAGTTTTGTGAGACAGAGGAGGCTAAATATCTTGTAGAACTACAAATCCCAGGATTCCATGGAAGGGAGCTACAGCATTTAAAGTGGTGACAAACTGCATTATTTCTACAGTGTAGCTGCACCTATAGATCCACAATAAATCTGCAGTGGTTTCAAAGACTCAATTGCTTCACAACAGCACCAATCATAGATATATTTTGTTCCTTTCAAAATTAGAGAGCTCTCATTAAACACGGTTGGGCAAGAAAACTAGAAGTGATTTTTTTTGTGTGAAACCATTTAAACTTCACTTCACAAGTCCTGTATTGGTAATTTGCTCAGAAGCAACAAATTCGTTCATTTGTCATTAATGTTGCCAGGTTCTTAAAATAGGAAGAAGGGACGGACAGTTGAAACTCATGACATGTAGGATTGATAATCAGGAAATAGTTATTAGAAGCTTATGTTTTCTACCTAAATACCAAATGAAAATATCAATTCACTTAGCTAGGTGTTTCTTTGTAAAATTATCATTTTGTCTACATTAATAAATTACATCATGCACACATTTCTATTTTTATGAAGGGCCAAGACCCAAAAATATGGCATGGGGGGCATTTTATTCAGCCTCAAACCTAACAGTGATATAAGGAACAAACTTTCTGGTTCTCAGATATGGAACACTGCTTAGAATAAGGACACCGGGTAACAATATGTCTATATCTTTGCTATTTTATGGCATGTGGATCTAGTTGGTAAACATCTAGGTTTTAAAAGCTTCTTAAACCTGGAATCTTGAAATCTGATTTCTCTTTCCCCATTTTTCCTCCTTGATCTCCAGTGATCCTTTTAGATTCTTGCCCGAAGCACCTTAAAAGTACCTTGCCCAAGTACAACATGAGCATGCTTCACTAAAGGTAACATGTTATGGTTTACTTCTAAAAAGCAATGATGACCAGTAGTGTGTTACTTAAAAAGAAATTTCCAAGCTCGATATACATACCAGTCCACAAGAAAGGAAATACAAAAGACTGAGCAACTATAGGACAATAGCACTCATCTCACACGCAAGCAAAATAATACTCAAAATTCTGCAGCATAGACTCCAACCGTACATGAAGAGAGAAATTCCAGAGATGCAAACAGGATTCAGAAAAAAGGGGGGCACAACAGACCACATTGCAAACATACTATGGCTAATGGAACATACCAAAGAATTCCAAAAAAAGAATCAGAATGTGGTTCATAAACTACAGAAAAGCACTTGATTGTATAGATCATGAAAAGCTATTAATAGTAATAATAATAATAATAATAATAATAATAATAATATTTATTTATTACCCGCCTCTCTCTGTGTTGGATCAAGGCGGGTAACAGCTTATAGTGAATGCACTCAAAGATAAGGGGTGCCATTACATCTGTTAATCCTGATGAGGAATCTGTACCAAGGACAAGAGGCCACTGTCCAAACAGAATTCGGAGAAACAGAGTGATTCCCAATAGACAAAGGGGCAAGGCGGCATCTTATCACCCTACTTGTTTAACTTATATGATGAAAACATCATAAGGAAAGTAAAATTAAACTCAGAAAAAGGAGGAGACAAGATAGGAGGAAGCATCATTAACAACCTAAGATATGTGGATTACACCATAATATTAGCAGAAGACATTAAGGAATTGGAGCAGTTAATAAGGAAGGTCAAAGATGAAAATGCAAAGGCAGGTCTGATGCTGAACGTAAAGAAAACAAAAATAGCGACTACAGAAGAAATACACAAATTCAATCTAGACAACGAGGAAATTGAAATAGTTACAGAATTCCCATATCTAGGATCAAACATTGACCAGAATGGAGACTGCAGTCAAGAAATAAGAAGAAGACTAGGAATGGAAAGGGCAGCTACTGTATGAAAAAAAACTTGAAAAGATACTGAAGAGCAAAGATATACAACTGATCACTAAAGTTAGAATCATTCAGGCCACTGTATTCCCAATCACTATGTACAGATGTGAGAGGTGGACAGTGAAGGAAGCAGACAGAAAGAAAATCAACTGATTCGAAATGTGGTGCTGGAGAAGGGTACTTAGGATATCATGGACAGCCAAGATGACAAACAAATGGGTTCTTGAACAGATAAGACCAGAGCTCGCCTTGGAAGCGAAAATGATCAAGTTGAGACTATCATACTTTGGCCACATAATGAGAAGGCATGGATCACTAGACAAAACAATAATGCTAGGAAAGGTAGAGGGTAGAGGAAAAAAAGGAAGACCATAAACCAGATGGATACACTCAATCAGGAGGGTTGCGGGCAAGGGCTTGCAGAATCAGGGCATGGCATTGGAGGATAGGGATCCTTGAAGATGTCTCATCCACAGGGTTGGCATGAGTCACAGCTGACTCAAGGGCAGCTAACAACAACAATAACAATAAGGACACAGGGGAAATTGTGATGCATTATCAAACTCATCCAGAATCCTCCAAATGCAATCCAATGTATTTGTCTCCAGTTGTAATGAGGACACATTGCAATATAAGACTATGGTCAGTATTTTGCTGAAAACCAAAAGCACAAGTTCAATCCAAATGGTCAGTCCATTTTCTGTTCATTTTGGGGTGGAAAGAGGCAGCACAATTCATTTCTTCAGCAAGGCAGCATGGAACATTATCACACTGTCATAAATCTTGGAATCTGTAAGGCTTTATATATAAATGACTCACCCAAATCCGTCCAGCCAAGACACCCACTTCCATATGCCTCTTACGAGTTTATCCACAGTGATCAGATGGATTTTTAACATGATGCTGAGTACTGAGTATGTGTCTTTGTATGGGCTGGGAAGATTGCTAAGGAAAACCTGATATTTGATGAGAGAAAAAACTGAGGAGAGCAAACACTTAGTGGTGCAGTTCATCCTAAAAGTCCATCCAAGTGCTCTCAAATGATAGCAATTAAATGAGGGATGTGAACCATACAATCCTCTAGTTTAGATTATGTTGGACAGAAACCTCCGGCATTCCCAGACCTTCTTATCCTAGTCCTTCTCCAGTCCTCAGGACAGGAAAATAATTTTAGGGTGCTACCTTGAGTGCTACTTTGAACAGCATGTCTCTGTGTGCTGACCTTGAAATATCAGTGCCTGGGACAGATCTGACCTATCAACACTATACCATCGCCTATACTGGCTAGGAGTGCTGGGAGATGCCCCACCCTGAGCTAAACTATCTAATTGCTGTTTTTGATATTCCCTAATGTGTGTGTTTTCTAAAATTAAGAGCAGGAACCTAGGAAGAAGATGGAAATGTCAGTCTGCTGCATTTCAATCAACAGGAGAACAAGCCTCTGTCACTTGCAGCAGCTGCCACCCAGTAAGTCAGAATTGGGGAACTTTTATACTACCAATTTATTCTCTATATGAATATGAATCAGGTATGCATCATGAATATGAATCAGTTATGAATGTGTAATTCTAGCTTACACATTCATAACTGCAATCATGAATTCTAGCTGTTGTCAGTAGCAGCAGCAACCATGGAGAATATAACCCAGTCCTTCCTAGAAAAGTGAAGGGCTCCAAGATATACTTGCATTCTCATGTCTGCATTTTGTTGAGGAACTCAGAAAAATCTTTTGATTTTTAAAAGAAATGTAGGAATTTGGAAAGCTTTAGTTTGATTAGCGTTTTCAATGTCTCCTTTGACACAAAAAGTTGATTTATTCCATAATATCAAACTTGCTATTCTAGTCAACACCTTTTCAGGAGTTTAATTGAGGAGGAAGAAAGAGAAGGTTCTGTTTTAGAAAAGCATAACTATCTGTAAGCAACCTCTAAGAGAAAATATTAATAGAAGGGGGAAGAGATGAGGCCTGTCATACACATTTATGAGTCTGAAATAGACAGAAGAGGTTACAGCCTTAATACTTTCCTCATCATTCTATATACCATCAAAAATTAAAAAGCCTGGGACTCTTTTGTAGGCTATGGTACAGCATTTTAGAATGGAGCTGACAAGCCTTTCAAAATGAAGGCATCAGCTCATGTTCAAAATCTATAAGAGATGTCCAACACCAATAAATAAAAATACATAATTCAACTGTACAAATAATGGCTAGGCTTTTAATGAAAAAGCAGATGAATACAAAGGGAGGGGAGTTAAATCATTCTGAATGATTAATTTTTCAGACACTGCAATTGGGAGAAATTGGAAAAAATTGACACTTTTAAATATGCAATAAATACATGCTTTGCTGCTTTCTTTGGCAGGCTGGCTGAAAAGATGCTGGTATCAGATCAATAGTGAAATGGCTGAGACACAAAGAGAAATGTTACATAGGATGGGTGGGAGGGGGCTCTTTATTTCAGGGCAGATTCACATGAATGACTCTTCCACAACAGCCTGTGACCAACCACTACATCATCCCACAATCAGCATTCTTGATTAAGCAATGCATGAACACCGCAGGGGAAGAGAATGCAACAAATGGAGCAGTACCCATGTTACCCTGACTACACGCCATCTGTCTCCTCATCCCATCTCTCCAACCTATTGGTATTTCACACTGGGCAGCCTGTCAGCATCTTCACAGGAACAAGATTTCTACCCTTCTCCACCTGCTTCCCATGTTCTGGTCAGGGTGATAGCTATATATTTCAGAAGCTTCCAAGCTTACAACTGTTTGAATGCCTCACTTTTCTCCTCTTCCCCCATCCAAGCTGTTCCTAGCTTTTCTGTTTCATACTTCTTATCTTTGCAAATATCAGCCCCCCCCTTTTTTTTTTTTTTTTTTTTTTTGCTACAGTGAGTGGGCAGACGTAAGGCTTGCAAAATCTAGTTTGTTTTTTTGACAGAATCTCATGATGCACCAAACATACTCAAATGAAGAAATGTAGCTCAGAGGCCAGACGTGCAGTTAAAATTAATGAATGGGGCACATGTTCAGCTTAGATGATGTATATACATATAGTGATACAGATAGCTCATTGTTCTTTTACCCACTCCCACATCAAGCCCATTCCTGAACCCCAACTATTCTTATTTCAATGGCAGAAACCTAGGCTGGAAGATTTCTCCCCTTCTTAATTTGTTGTTTAGCAAATGATGAATGCTTCCCTTTCAAGACACCCAGCCTCTGGCTGGCCCTGAACCTTAAGCTATTGGGGAGTTGGGAAATTTAAAAAGCCTTATCAGTACATTAATTTGTTCTTATCTCCCCCCACCCCCACTTTAAAAATGAACTTTGCCTTGCCATCATATTCCAGAATTTCCTGTAGTATCCAATGGCATAATTCCACTGGATGATCTACTTTCAGCCCACCCCTATGCTAAATCTCTTGTCCAAAGCATCACGCATCTACTACCTAACCACTTCTAGCCTTCTCTCTGCTAGCTCTTCTTTCTGCCACGACTGATTCAAATGCTTCGCCTGAACAGTCATTTTGCCTCCCAGCAGTTCCACACTTCTTCCATCTTTGCACTGGCATTTCAAAGCTTCTACTTTCTATGCCCTCTTCTACCATGTTACCTTTGAAATTGTCTTCCCACTTGCCTCCTACTTTCCTTTTTGCTCTCTCTGCTGAGCAGAAGCTTAGCTCCCTTCAATTAGTCCTTTCTGTCTACACACCTTCTGCAAGGTTGCTCACTCTGTCTGCAACCACCTTTTCGCCATTCAGCAAGACAATTCTTATTCTCTGCTCAATCCCTGCCACAAGGTTCAGAGTCTTTTGTTGTTTGCCCTCCATTGCCGTGTGACCGTTCTGTGACTTGTAACTATTATTGGTTGTTAATCCACATCAATTTGAAGAGACAGGGCATTGTGCCTTAATACATTAGAATGCAGCAGTCCTGGAAGGATTCAAAACAGAGTGGTGAGCAATTATTTTACTCTGTCTTCAACGGGAGACAGCTCTATCTATGTAATGTTTATCCAGACTAGGAGAGGGAAACCCTTGGATAGCTCAGGCAATTATTTCAAATAATTATGATAATTGTTGCTGGTTGTTGTTGTTTTAATACCCAGGTTTAATTAACTGGGATCCAGCTAAAAATAATATATACAAACCCTGTTGTAATATACACTGAATGTATTTTCTCCTACAATTGGAAATGGTCACATTTTATCTGACAAAAACAAGGCCAGAAGAGTATTTATCATGTTCAAGAGCATCTTATTGGCTAGCACACACACACACACACACACACACACACACACACACACACACACACACACACACCACCAGTGCGTTTCAGTCAGAGTTAATGGACTTACAGCAACCACCCATTCTGGCCCACTGTGAGCTTGTAATTTGTTCTAATAGCCTGGTGAAA
>NC_056526.1:63081632-63171130 GCF_019175285.1 Sceloporus undulatus
TTATAGTCTTCATGACTGACTAGACGGCAAGTGTGGTCATGCCCTGCTGTGCTTCCTGTCAATCTTTCAGCTTCTCCTAGGCTTCACTCTGGTCTTTTGGGCGGCTCTGAGGAAAAGCTCAATACAATTTAGCCGACCATTTAAATTTTATTGACAGCCTTGACACATACATGGACCTCATTGGGCTGCCAAAGAGCCCAGTAGACTGTAAGACATCTCCAAAAGGGTTGAGCAGCTAGCGACACTCACAGGCTCCAAGGGGCCATGAGAGTTCAAATCTCATGAGTTGCCTGTCTTGGAAAGACAAAATGCAAGTCACATATGGAACAGGGACAACACTTATGGCACCAATATGCTTAATAAACAAACAAAGTCACAGAAAAAATGAACATACTAAGACATGATGGTAGCAAGTTCATGTGTGGCATGTCAGAAACATAAATTGCACAGTGATATGCCAGGTATTCCATGACAAACTCAAGGCGGAGGGGAATGAACCTACATTTCTTGAACATCCCACTACATATGTGCTTTAGGTATGAAAATCTGTTGGTTCATCTTTGTAAGAGTCAGGCTGAGTAAACAAAGTTATTGCAAATGTTAAGAGGGGAATGGATTCCTATGCCAACAACATTTTTCTTGCAAGCCAGCTTATAATTATACAAGTTTAACGATTTATAAAAACATAATTCAATTATAAGTTTTCAGTTTAACATGTATTTTCAAGGCCACTCAACAGTCATTCAAGCTTCAAATTGCCAGAAAATTGCACCTATTAAATTAGTACATTGATAGAGTACTGGTCTTGCCTTGGATGCCCAGTATGAGTCAATGACTGGTAAAATATTAGGTAAGGTACCTGACTAAGAAGATGGGAGAAAAAACATCTACCCACCTCTCAAGTTTGTTGTATTGTATAGTGAAACCTGTTGCATGTACGCAAGCTCCACTCTTCTTTCCAGACACATGATCCAGGTAAGCATGTTCTTCCACAGGCAAATCAGAGATTATAGTTTATAGAACAAGATGACACATAGTTTCTGTGAGCTGCTCCTGCAAGTGGTGAAAAATGTCTGTTGGTGATGCCATGGGATCTGCCTCACCTATGTATCTTGCGTTTCGCATATTTTGCTTTGTGACTGATTAATGGAAAGTAAACACATGCCTAATTTTGTGAAATCACTAATGACTATATTTCTGAGGAAATCCTGTTGTGGGAGGGGAAATTCATTAATGTTAAGTACTAGGCATTCTCTAGCCTGAACCTCTGTCTCTTTCTGATTCTCCTAAATAATCCTGAGCATTGATATTTGGAGGAAATTCCTTTAACAGTCTTTAGGTTTCCTTTAACAGGCTTCCTGAGAAAATTAATATCGAACCCACTATATGTAATGTATATATTCTCTGTCCCTTGTGAAAAAACTAAGCTCCTGAAAATGTTTAGGGAGCAAAGACAAGAACTGCACACATTAACTTACAAGACTACTTTATTCCCATAGTGATAAAATTCTATGTTCTGAATCTTCTTCCTATTTCAGAGTCTTCTGCAGCTCAGTTCTTTATCTTCCCTGATGAAATGCAAACCCATTTTTATTTCTATAAGTGTAGGAAGGTAACAGTATATTTCATGATTGACAGAGGTGGATTGCTTTAAAGAAAAGGTACAAATGGCTTTTTAATGGAGATTTCAAAAGGTACTTGGAAATGTTGCACAGAAACTCTACAGCTATTCTATCAGTCTAAGTGTTAGAAATTCCCATTCTAAGTCATGTAAAACAATAATAAAAACCAAGCAGACAAGATTAGATTACTCTGTATCTAGACCATTGTATCAAATGCAATATTCAGTGGGGATTCAGTATAAATCCATTTGTACTTGCCAGCATCTATTTCACTCATTTTAAATAATCTAGAGAGGATTCCCTCCATACTCTGTTTTCTTTATAGTGTCCATGAAAATAATTTAGATACCACCAAAATTTAGAGGTTTCTCTGGAACATTATAGACAAGACACAATCAGGGCCAAACTAGCCTATGTTTAAACTTGTGGGCTTGACAGTGGTGGCTGGTGGTTTCTACGTCAGTGGTGTGGTAAATCCATTCTGGTTTCTATTTCAAACTTTAAAAGTGCTATACAATGTTCTGAACACTAGTTCCCCAATAAAGTCAGCACCTTCAGTACTGAACATGGAAATATC
This sequence comes from Sceloporus undulatus, assembly GCF_019175285.1. Classification (NCBI taxonomy): domain Eukaryota; kingdom Metazoa; phylum Chordata; class Lepidosauria; order Squamata; family Phrynosomatidae; genus Sceloporus; species Sceloporus undulatus. Next base: position 63,083,832 of record NC_056526.1, read on the forward strand.
ACTTTACTGACACTGGAAGCACCAGTCACACTGTTGCTTAACCTGGCCATTTATACTTTGGGAGAAAACCCCTTCGGTCTAGACCATGATCCAAATATAACTAGTGGCAAGGGAGCCATGGATTTACCAGTATTCTGCTAAAAATCATCCCCCACCTGGCTGCTGTTTGTTCCCAAAGATACTGATGGAACATCTGTGCATGATGCACCACCATTCCACTCCTTATGCCTGCTATTCCAAAATATAGCAAAGGCTATCATGTAGATGACAGAGCATATTTGTACTCTGTTGCTCCAGAAAAAGAAAGACCTGAACCAAGAACCAACAAATTGGAAGAAAGGTGATTTTTGACAAAATGTTAATAATTTCATAATAATAACATCACTGAAACCTCTCCAATTTTTCAGGTCATAGACAAAATATAGCCATAGTAGATAACTCTATAATTCATGAAGTAGATGCTGCGTATTCCTATCCTGCAAAGTATGTTTCCTGAGGATTTAGTTCCTCCAATACCGAGTAAAGTTGGTATGTTTTCCCTGCTTCAATGCCTAAATCTATCTCAATACCTGAGAATACAAAACTTTTCTCAAGAAATTAACTGCAGTCTTTCATCATAGTGGGCAGAGGATTTATACTGGATAGAAGAAATTAAGTTCTTAGAAGGGGACGCTTTGTAACTTCAAAAGGAGACTACTTTCTCCCCCCCCCCTTTTTTTTTTGGCCTCTGTTTTATTGCCTTTGTTCCCACTCAATTTATGGGCATAGAAGGCCTCACTTTCCATCTCCATACCCTTCTAAGGTATCTCAGAATGTAGACACCACAGCCCCATCACTGGAGTTTATCACACTAGCAAGATTCTGTGGGAAAACGGGAGTTAAACGAGATTTAAACCACCACCCCCAGAAATGCCCAAAGTTTATCGCACGACGTCATAGTTAACATGAAATAACATGAAGTTAATCTAAACACAAAGCAGAGAAAACCAGCAGCTTTTTACTTTTGGAACAACCCAAAAGTTAAAAACCTGCCGGTTTTCTCTGCTTTGTGTTCGAATTAATTTCACATTATTTCACTTGGGCAGTCCCTAGTGCGATAAACTCCCCAAATTTGCAAGTTTTGTTTAAATTCAAATGTACTTTAAATCGCGTTTAATGCCGTTTTCCTGCGGGATCTCCCCTAGTGTGATAAAGGCCATTGTCACATTCCCTCTCTGTGTGTGAAACTCTGAAAACTAGCATGATGTTTGTTGTGCTCTTGGGTTGGCCCAATATAGGTAGATGGATTTTCAATTTTGCTGTTTTTCAATACAAAGTACAAGCCATTTAACAGTTGTTTAGATGTTGTTGATGTGTGCCTTCAAGTCAATTCCAACCTATCATGGGGTTTTCTTGGAAAGATTTGTTTAGAGGGGGTTTGTCATTGCCTTCCTCTGAGTCTGAGAGAGGATTGTGAGGGTTTGCCACTTAACCCACTGCTCTTCCACCTGGTGTATAGCTCTGCCTACCTCTAGTGCTACCAAATGTGCACTGTTCCACAAATCCCATTGTTACTAACAACAATGAGGGTTTCCTCTTGTCCCCATATGTACCACCAATGTAAGGCCCTCCTGCTATGGCCACCAACTATGGTGACATCCTCAAAGTAACTGTGTATGTGTGTAACTTATGTACTCAATGGAGCCAACCTCTCTTTATTCACTGCAGCTACCACAGAAGCATGTCTGAATACAACCTTTATAATACTGTATATATTTTTTTCTTGGAGGCCAAAAGTATATAAATGGAAAAACAATTATTTATTAACACTAGTTGAATATAACAAAACGGATTAATTATTTAATACATTTAAAAAACCTTTCACAGTATTTCTCACACTTCACTCCTGGATAATTCAGACTCTTGAACACCTAAATTCAGACTCTTGAACACCTAAACCTCACTCTCTTAAACCTAATTTACCATTTATCTTTAGCACTCCTCCATTTTCTCTACCAACTACCTTACTTATGGGTGCATCTACAGTGTAGAAATGATGCAGTTTGAAAGCACTTTAGGTACTGTAGCTCCAGCCTATGGAATCATGGGTGTTCGCTTTCTCTTGTGCCTCACAAAACTAAAAATCTCTTCCATTTCCTTGATGTATGTCGGCATCTCAACGTCTTTTCAAGACTAAACTGCATTTCTAAATTGCAATGACCAAAAACCAGTTTCACCTCATTCTGGTTATAGGCATCCCTCAGTTAACAAAGAAAATGTATATGTCCTAAGCATGAAAATTCTTTATCCGTAAAATAGGTACCAGAAGCAGAAATAACATGGAAAGAATAGATAGGATCCTACACTACGAAAGGAGGAGGAGACCGATGCATCTCAGCAAACCTTTTATTCAAAATTAACAATATGAATCAAGCAGATCAAGTAAACCTTGCATACATAAAAGAAAAAACATGGTAAATCTTCTGGATATAATTTGTCTTCCCAACTGCATCCAGTCTTCATCTCTTTTCTCTTTTCTCTCTGTTTTGCTGTTCACACATGCTCAATAAGGAATGCTGGAAGCAGCTACTGTTTACCTTTCCTGTTGTTGGCTGGCACACACAGCTGCAGTGGGATCAGCTAGCTAGAGTAACATTTCATTCTTTCCCAGCTCACTGCTTATTGAATTGTTTACTACAGATAGCCTTGCAATGTAAAACCAAACATCTATGTTTCTCCTTCCCTTCCTCACCATTCTCCCTATACCAATGTACATTAAAAAAAAAAAACTAATGCTAGACAGAGCACAATAAAGAAAACGGGGAGTTGGGTGAGCATTAAAAGATTTTATCAGAGGCTTTGTTAACTGAGCTATGTGTGTACAGTATTTTGGTCACTCCTTTGCTAAAACTGATACCTTACGTTGATCAAGAATTCTACCAGGAAACTATGGATATACTGCAAAATAATAATAATAATAATAATAAATCTTATCTCATAAGGAATTATGTTCATTCTGCCTCAGCCTTTCAATGAAACTTTCTGCTTAATTGGCATGGTCAACTGAATCCTTTTCCTAGAATAACACCAGCTTTTCAGCTCTGCTGTAGGGAACAGGTGCCCACATTATGCATCTGATTAGATTTTGCTGGGCAGGAGAGGCTGGTGAATGTGTCATTTGTTCTTCTTGTAAGAAATATGGAAATAAACAATTGATTCCTCAACTAATCTTTTAGGGAAAAGGAGTAGGGGAGGCAGTTCTAAATAAAGTGTCATTATGGGGCATTCTCATAAGTGACATCAGGAATGCCTATTAGTCTAAAATGTATCACTTACTCAGGTCATTAATGGGAGTCTTAAAACAGAAGAAAGCCATTTGTAAATTGAATGGTCACTCAATGTAGATTTTTCATCTGAGTCACAGATGTAGAAAATGCAAATGCTGATTTAAGCATCATGTTTGAAAAAGGCCATAGATTTTCTGTGGGAAGCTGCAAAGAACAAATTAGCCATCTGTTCTGAAACCTTCCAAGATGAAATCTATTTCAAGTGTCACCTCTGATTAACACTGGACACCCACACATCCTCCCTTTCTACAAGATATACATCACATGGAGTGCAGAATCCTATGTTTTTATAATTATTATATATTCTTGATGGTACCTTTTGATACTAAGTGTTCTATGTTTTGGGTGGCTTTTTATTGCCTTTTAGAGCATAATTTCAATGGAAATATTTGCAGCTCTAAAATACATCTTTAGCAACCTTAACTATGAAACAGAAACATTAAAAGCATGACTCAAAGGGGCTTAGACGATGAAAAATAATCCATATATTCTGAAAAAATTTAAGACAAGGAACAAATGACTCACAAATCCTTTTCACTGTTTCTTTCTGAAGTGTAACTTTCTTTTCCTGCAATGAGATGTCTAAGCTTTCCCCATACTGAGAACTTGTGTGTCTTAACTGTGGGCGAAGATGTCAAAGTTCCTATTCAAATGTCACAAAAGCTTTGTTGAGCATTACACATCATGCTTTACTGAATACAAGACTAAGGGAAACATCTAGAATCTCCGCCCCCTCCATCATCATTTTTTTCACATGGAAAGCAATGCATCTGAAGATTACAGTTCATTTATATTTATTTATTTAACCACATATTCACACAGTAGTCCCATTATGTTTATTTTATTTTATTTCTATATTGGTCATCTGGGAAGTCCACATATACAGTTGTCAGTTCAGTTGCTTGAAGAATGTGTTTGCAATGAATAACTGTTGGCCTCACAAAATTTGATAAGTCACTTTTCTTCTGTGTTTTCTTTTAACCCTAAAATAAATTCTCCATCAGTTCTGTTTCCTACTTTTATGGTCTAATTTGCCTATAATTATCAATATGTCCTGTATTGTATGCCAACAATATCCTCCTGTACTCCAACACATAACTGTTCAGTTTCTTCCTGCCCTAGCATAGCTAAACATAAACTTGGAATATGATTATACTGATAGGTTTTCCACAGTGTTACTGATATGACTCAATCTCACTTTTCATTATATCCTGCTGATAGCTTTTGCTACATCTAGCCTCCCTATTATGGCCATCCCATTTCTTCTAAGATTTTCACTTCTGAGGGTGGGTGGGGGAACACTATATAATAGTGGATGGAAAATGTCTAATTCCTGTCCACTTTAGCTCACTCACCCCAAGTATTGTGATGTTTTTGCTTGCATTTTTTGCTTTATAATTTCTAGCGTTCCCATACAATACTAACAAACATTACAATGCTACTGTCATTGTCCCTGAGAGATTGTCTGCCAGTGGCACTCCATACTACCCAGTCAGTCCTTCTCACTTCATTAAAGATCGGATTTCTGTAATGCGCTGTACATGGGGCTACCTTTGTACCAAGTCTGGAAGCTTCAATTAGTTCAAAACTCTGCAGCCAGATTGGTCGCGGGAACTTCTAGAACCAATCATATTACACCTGTACTAAAATCTTTACACTGGCTGCCAATTAGCTTCCGGGCGCAATACAAAGTGTTGGTCGTTACCTATAAAGCCCTACATGGCTTAGGCCCGAGTTACTTGAGGGAGTGCCTCTCCCTACATAATCTGCCCCACACCCTCAAAACAACAGGGAAATACGTCCTTGAATGGCCAAAAGTAAGATTGGCAGTAACACATCAAAGAGCCTATTCTTTAACAGCTCCAACCCATTGGAACACGCTTCCAGAAGAGATTCGACTTAGTTCGACATTGGAATCCTTTAAGAAGGCCCTAAAAACCTATCTCTGCCAGATAGCATACCCTCCCGATTTGTAAAGTTGGTCCCTAATGGATGGATGAATTTTTTACCTAATGCCCGACTGCTGTTATATATCTTTTTAAAAATTTCTGATTCTATTTTTGAAATTGTATGCACTGCTGATATATTGTACTAAGACTTGGATCATAGAGTTTTAATGATGTAAAACCGCTTTGATTGGAAGGAAAAGAGGTATACAAATAAAAGGTTTTTTATTATAAAGAGTTTGGCACATTGTCTGGCTTGTCAACAAAAGCCTATCTGACTTGGAAGATCCTACAGCACAACCTCCTGTTTTCCAGGAGAACACAATTCCATCACTGGAATACCCACCATGGGGTATCTGATGCAAATTTGAATAAACAAAATCTGAGAATGGGAGGTAATGGTCAGTACAATACTGGATAGTGTGATTAATCCATTTATTATCATGACATAAGACACCCACAGCCTGTCTTTAGCCTGTCATTTGTTTACTCATGTGAGTGCACAAATAACAGGCTGAAGACAGCTGAGGGCTTCTTACCGCATGATAATAAATGGATTAATCACACTTTGCAGGTATAATAGTGTCAATTACTTCACACTATCAGATTCAAAATGTTTCTCATTAAGTGCTTAGCAGTAATAATTTTTGAAAGAATATCCTGTATCCCCACCACCACCCGCCAAAGCTTTTCTTCCTTAGCTTCTTGCCATCTAAACTAAAATGGTTATGCATTCACTTTTTAACTGAATACTACAAGAAACTGGCCTGTAGTACAAAAACACACTCTTCTCCTGTCTTCTTGTTACCACCCCAATATTCTCAATGAGCACAAGCTGGCACTGTGCTCTGCAGTATTACTTCTGTGCCATTTTGTGGGGCTACTTAGTGCCGCATAGCCAGAAAAAGAACTAAATGTTACACTTATGATGCAAACAAAGTAACACCACTGTTAAGTTACAGCTATTATATAATGTAGTTGTACTTCCATTACTGAATGAAGAATTAACGGGAAATAAAAAAAGTTAAAAATAATCATAGTCATCTCTCCACATTCACACCAAGCGGCGGCTAGTGTGCTCCCTGATACAGATTGAAATGCATTGTATGTATTATACACTCAAATCCAAGGTGGGTTGAATCTGCGGATCATACTTTTTGGATACGTTAAATCTGGTTTGGTGAGGCCTAGAGATATTTGCAGTTTCCCCACTTTGGGGGGGGGCCCATCCCCAATGAATGTGGAGGAACAAATGTAATCAGTTCCAGGTGCTAGCCTGAAGATCTATTAATGTGTGTTGTGGGCTTTTACAGAGTTTGGGAAACACTGTGAGAGTGTATTAAACTGTTAGCTAAACAGAAATCCCACTGGAACAGGTGGAAGAAAAGAGAGTGAGAGAGTGGGACAAGATGTGTAAGAAATCTCCCAGAAGAACAGGCTTCTAGACACTCTGCTTGCTTCTATGAATAGCATCTCACTGCCTCTAATGAGGTCATTCGTTACATCCCTGTGCAGTGTTGCTTGCACTAAGCAACTTTAGTTATATATCTTATCCGTTTCATTCTTTCCATTTCACGCTTCACAGTTTAATTTCATTTCCACCTCTGAAGTACAGCCGAGTTGTTAGCTCCATGGTACTACTTCAGATGCCACTGAAAATTCAATTATATCTCAGAGGAAGAAAAATAATCAGGAAGACTGACTTTGATCATAACCTAAATTGTCACGCCCAATTTCTTGACAAAATAGTGAGTCAGTGGCAATGTCACTCACATAAGGATTTCCCTACTTGCCATCCTGAGCATGCATAAAATTCTCAGAAAAATGGCAGACGTTGTTTCAATTCTGTGTGAATATGCCATACTCTACCCCAGGACTATTTTGCTCCATGTTTTTAAATGGACCATAAAAAACCTGGCTCTATTCTGTTTTTAAATGATTGGATGTTAAACCATTTTATAAATGGGTGCATTTTTTCTTTTCCTGTTATTTTAAAAAAAAATATTGATGGTGCTGTTTTAGTTAAATTATTAACTTCTAGATAGCATCGAGGGGCCTTCACCTTGAAGAAGGATATATAGATATTTTAAATATTTAATTAATATACACTTCTGAATAAAGCCCTATAATTATCCAGCATAAGCAATATGACTTCCTTTCTTTATTATGAAGTGCCAAATCAGTCTTTTGTGACAACCAGAAAATGATCTAAGCAAAAAAGCTGAATGGAGACCAATATGCTTCCAGCTGCTTTAGACACAATGGAGATCCTGATCACTTTATGTGAACACAGATGTACTTTGAATAGCAGCATCAAGGCTGGTTTCTTGGAATTCTTTTTTATTTTCTGTGTTCTTCAAAAGAAATGCAGTTAAAGGATTCCATGATCTGCATACTGGACTATTGTTTTCCACACAGATAAAAGGGAAGACTTTTTATAGAGTTAACTTACTTCAAAAGGTTTCTTAACTTTGACAGAATGTTCCCCTGCAAACAAAACCTATCACAACAACCAGAACAATTCCTAATTGACCTCTATATCACTTCACCTTGGTCTGAGGACAATACAGAATATAAAGTACAGGGTCAATATATCTTCGTTACTGTGGTTACCTCCCACAAAATTGTTGACAAGCCAGTGGAAAGTGTGATGCAGCACCTGTAAGCTGTTGAAAAGATCTGCTTGGAAGGCAGAAGGTGACGAGGGCCAAGGAATCAGATAGTTAAAATTGCAAAAATTAACAGAAAAATAATTACATGTAGGAGAATTCTACAGACACCAAGAACTTCTAAAAAGGCCCCCAAAAGAGGAGGAAGGTCCAAGAGCAAACTAAGCCTGAACTCTCCCTAGAAGCCAAGATGACACAGCCGACCTGTCTACTTTGGACATATTATGAAAAAAAAACATGGCTTATTAGAAATTACAACAATGCTTGCCAAGACAGAAGGCACTAGGAAAAGAGGAAGACTTCATTACAGGTGGGTAGTTTGAGTCAAGAAAGACACAGCCCTGAGTCTGCAAGACCTGAGCAGGGCTGTTGATAACAGGGTGACTTGAGGTTTTCTCATTTATAGAGCTACCATAAGTCAAAGATGAATTGACAAAAATGAATAACAAAATTTCCCGGGCCTTCTATGAATACTTACGTTTCCATGGTATATACCACCCAGAAACAGGCATGATGCTTTCATCCCAGGGTTACTGCTGACTGTACAATATATGGGCACCTTTGTTTTCCACTGAGAGATTTATTCCATAACTGTTCAAAGCCTTGGAAACTAAGGGGAAGGACATTCGTTTATCAAGTTTTCCAGTTCTAAAACTATGAAGGCACATGTAGATTACCCTAAGCATGTAAAGAATATTCACAACAATTCTTGTTCTCAGCAAGAAAGGCAATGCCAACATGTCCAGACATCTGCCAAGGAACTGCCACCCTTGCAGCAAAATTGGCAGAGTTTTGACCGCTTGTATAAGAATGAAACGAGAAGAGTTTTGCTTTTTGTTGAGATTTCTGTACTCTTTGCAAAACTGTCTTTGACCAAAAAAATTAAAAAATCTTTTAATCCCATTATAAAGTAAAGTTGTTATGTGGTTTTTCATCATCACACCCAAGGATGAGACAAGCAAAGGTTCTGTGCATAGTTCTGTACAGAAACAAAGTTTCTTACACAGAAAACATGACTATCTGTGCAGGAAACATTTCTGCACAGATAATACAATTATCTGCCATGAGACCCTGACTCATGGCGACCCTGTGGATAAGACATCTTCAAGACGCCCTGCCCTCCATTACTCTGCTTCTGTCTTGTAGATAATAATGTTATGAGATAATACAATTCTGTATTCTGTACAAAAAAAGGAGGGGTTACAAAATAAATTATGACTTGCAAATTCTGACTTTTTTAAAGCAGAGAGAACAATGATTAAATTATTCATCTTTGTCCATGAGAATAAAATTTCTGAAGATTTGCATCCCAACCAATCAACGATCAAAGCAGATACCATTACTGAGTAAGGCTTGTGCATACGGTGGAAATGGGGAGCCATAAGTCTAAGGTCATTTATGCAGTTTCCTCATATAGCCCTGCTACCTTCTCAGGCCCTACTCCACATTTCCTCAGGAAGGCATCAGGTGGTAAAAGCTCTGAATGAGCCACATGCTTCAGTTGGTACTTTGCCCATCTCATATCTTTCCTCACTGAAATAGATCCAGGATAGAAAAAGGGAGGCCCCCAGATGAGACACTTGATGAACAGATGCATCTCACCCAGTCTGTAGGAGGCCCTGGGAGGAGGAATTTGCCCCAAGAGAGCTTCCACCCCACAGTTAATGTATTTCACAGAATTAATGTAGTGGAGAGGAGGCCCTTCTAATTAGCCAGAACCATATTGTTGTTGTTACCTGTGATTCATGGCGACTCTATGGGTGAGACATCTCCAAGAACCCTGGCTTCCACTACTCTGCTTATGTCTTGTAGATTCATGCCTGAGACCTCCCTAATTGAGTCTATTCATCTGGTGTGGTCTTCCTCTCCTTCTACATCCTTCCACCACTCCTAGCATTATTGTCTTTTTGAGTGAGTTATGCCCTTTCATTATGTGGCCAAGGTACAAAAGTTTCAGTTTTGTTATCTTGCCTGGAAAACTGTGGGAGTTGTAGTCCAAAAAAGGGAACTTTTCCAAGCTCTACTTACAGTAATATATTTTCAGAGGTGGGCAAAGTGTGGGCCCCTTGATATTTTTAGAATGTAACTTTCACCATTTCAGCTAATGCTGGAAGCTGCAATCCAACAAGAACTGGAGGACCAACTTTGCCTATTCCTATAGTAGCAGATACTTTATAAGGCTGTTTCCAGAGAGTTTGAATGTATTTGTTTCCCCTCACCCTTGATACTTTTATGTTGTTAATTTATTCTGAAAATGCAGCAGAAAGAGAAAGAAAAGAAAGGAGAAAGTGAAAAAATCATACTACTTCATCTAGGAGTTATCCAAAGTTCTGCACCTGGTTTCTGATAAGGCTCAGCACCCTGGATAGCTCTCCCAAATGCTTCTGTAAAACCTTGTGTGGATTCACCATTCCAAACCAATAGAACTACTGGCCACCTTTACCCAGAACATTTGCTGTTCCTTATGGTCCCCTGTCTTCCAAAAAGCACAATATACAGCTGCTTCTTCCTTCCCAAAATAAAATGCAAGCACACTGATAACATACACTCAGACCCCTTTTCCCCATGGATGCTTTTCCTGCTACTGTAAGTTCAATAGAAATGCAATTACAAGTTGAAACCTTCTTCATCTGATCAGCAAGAGACACAATTTTTTTCTAAAAGAAATATTGATTTTTTTAAAAAAAAGAAAAAACACATGAAATAAAACAAAAACATTCATATTAATATTAATACTGAATACATAGGTTAAACATTTTGTTTTCATTGTAGATCTTGAAAGGAGTAGAAAGGGGTAGAAAATTGGAATGTATCTTCACTTCCACACATTATACTAACGAAGACTTCCACTCTATTGGTCCGACTTATATCTAATAAAAAATTCAATATGTAAAACTATCTCCTTTTTATGATCAAAACATCATACCATAAACCTTCATGAGTTATCAGTAGTAAGGAGGAGTTCAATCAAGTTTTTATGATTTGATATTTTACCCTGCAATGGAAACAGATATCCATAGATGTTCTAATACCACATATAACAGTAACAATTCTTTTCTGAAACCATGTAACTTTAGGATACTCTTTTTCTGTTATATCCTTTATGATAAGGATAATGTACTACATTCAAAAAGTGGGCAATGATGCATCTCTATGCACTGGCCAGATGAAAAGACTTGGGACATATATCTGGTACTTATATTAAGTAGCAGTTAATATAGGAGCATTTGGAGCTTCATGGTTTCAAATGCAAACGGTTCTACACTTAACCTTTTTGAAATGTGTTAAAATCAGACACACTCTTTTAATCCTGTATGTATTATATTACAAATAATTTTAAAATCTTACAGTAAGGCACATTTGAGTCCATAGTTATTATGGTCTAGGCTTCTAATTTGCCGGGGAACAATATTTATTCTATAATGGCAAGCACACTCACATGCAATAAGCATTTTTAATGTTGCCCATAGTTTCAATAGGAGTATCTAGCAAAGCTGTCACTATCCTGAAAAATTCCATGGTAGTCTTGTGTGGATAAGAAGCTTTTCTGCATGAACTAGTAAGAGTGGTTCCCAACCTTTGGTCCTCCAGATGACTGTTAACCGCAGTTCCCATGTGTTTCAGTGCAGACACTCTCCATATTGATTTACTAGGTGGTGTGCACAGATGTCTAATTCATCAAATTAAATTAGGAAGCCCACCATAGAAGCCCATGGGACCACTTTCTTAAGGATTAATTAGTTACAAGATAACATGGCACTGTTTGTTATTGACGTTTTATTAGCTATTTACTAATCACTAGCCAAAACTGTCTGATCCACTTTGGATGACAACTAATCATTCATCCAAAATCTGAGCTAGTCTGAATGAACTATAATCACACTTCCTTTTCTTTGATACATTTTATATCATGCAACAGTTTTCTTTCTAAAAAGGCTAGAGAACAGAAGCCATCAAAAGAAGGCCATAGGTAAAGAGATTCAGTTGCACCGAAGATGAACCCTGATGGACCCCACAGGCCAATGGCCAAAGAGTCAAACAGAAATCCCCCAACACCACCTTCTGGGCCACCCCTACAAGCAAGACTGAAACCACTGCATAACAGTGCCCCCAAATCACATCCCAGCAAGGTGGCCCAGAAGGATACCATGGGTGATGGTATCGAATGCTGCTAGGAGATCTAGCAGGGCCAACAGCGACACACTCTCCCCCTCCCGTCCAGTTCCACCAAGGTGACCAAAGCTGTCTCCGTCCCATAGCCAGAAGCCAGACTAAAATGGATCAAGATAATCCATTTCATCCAGAAACCCCTAAAGCTGGGAGGCCACCACTCATTCCAGAACTTTGCCCAAGAATGGAATATTAGAGACTGTGAGACCTATAGTTATCCAAAATAGTGGGATCCACATATTTCTGTTATAACATCAACAGCACCCTAAGATCAGGAGCAGGCCTTTGTGATGCCAATGGAGTAGGGAAGACAAGGATTTTGTGCAAGAGAAGAACTGGTTTGGGATGTAAAAAGAAACAAGGTAAACAGGAACAGAATCCAGGTAAGATCTGGCTAAGTCTCTCTCTCTCTCTCTCTCTCTCTATATATATATATATATATACACACACACACATACACATACACACACACACACATCACACATCACATATCACACACATACACACTATTCCTTTTTCATTCAGTGCAACTTATCCTGAGATTTGTCTCCCTACCTGGAGACCAGAAGAAGCAAAATAATTTCCTGAGATTTCCATCAGCCAAGTGAAATATTAAAGCAATGAAATATCGCAAATACATGATTTAGTCCATCCTCATCCAATGTTTTTTTCTAAAAAGACAGTTCCCTTCCCCCACCTTTTTGAAACTGTACTTACTAAAGCAAATGGAGCTTCCTCATAAATATTAATGTTACTTTTTGTAGCAAGAGGCCAACAACTCATCATCTCTCTTCCCATTTATGCTCTGGATTACATACTAAATTTCCCAGAGGAATTCCTGTGCTGATTAAATGACCATGTGTATTTACTCAAATTGGGTTTTCCTTTTAGTGTTGTCACTCAGTTAAAGAAATCTTAATTGATTAATCTTACAGGTTTTAGTTGTTCAAACCATTAATCAATTACAGATGCAATCATAAATATAAATTACTTGGGGGGGGGGACTCCCTGAACTTTGGGGGGAGATTATTTTTGGAGCAAATATATTTACTCTTTTCAAAAAAAAAGAACTAGAAAACTGCTTATATTTTAATATTAGGGGCACAACAGTCCCAAAGGGCAGTTAGAAGCATCGATTGTATAAATGAAGTGGCTTTAGCAAGAATCATCTCAGACAAAGCAATGCAAATATATATATCTGGTAATGCCTTCAAAAGTAGGTTGCAGAAAGTAATAAAGGCATGACACAAATTTTACATATTTACTTATTTACATTATTTTTATGCTGATTTTCCATAGCTCAAAGCACCTAACGAAAACTGATAAAATGTATTCAGAGAAAAATGCCATAGAATCAAAGAAGAAAAATGAACTAAGATGACAACATTGAACTGTCTACTGAATTTGAGCTAAAGCAGAGCTGGAGAACCTGGGGCCTTCCTACTGTTATTGTAACACAAAGCACATGAGAATCTGCCAGCCTACTGAGGGGAATTGGGGTACGATAGTCTCAAACTGATGGGACTTGGAGTACAATAGTCTATTGCTCACGTCCCTTGATCTAATGCTTTTTGTGCTATTCAGGGTGTATCCACTTTGCAGAATTAAAGCAGTTTGACACCACTTTGACTTTCATGACTGTCCTATAAATCCTGGCACTGGTAATATGGTAAGGTATTCAGACTGGCCTGTCTGTTCCCTCATCAACTACAAATCCCAAGATTCTGTAGGATAGAATCAGGACAGTTAAAAGTAGTATCAAACTGCTTTAATTCTGCAGTGTGGATATATCCTCAAGGCAGAAAGCATGTTCTAAAATAGATATGGGAATCAGATATTCTCCAACATTTCACAGATGAAAACTAGGACACACATGGCCAAGAAATGTCAGAGTGTGGTCCAGATAGCAAAAGGTATTAATGAGGAAGGACACACAAGCTAGAAGATGGTTTAGCAGTTTGCTTTGGTCTGATGACACTAGGAATGGTAAGACTCTACCCCTCCTTTCCTTTTCCTTCTGCAGATTACATTCAGTGCAAACTACTTTAGCACTCAGTTTTCTGCAACTGAAATTAAGCTGAGGGAAAGGGGGGAAAGTGGGAGGAGGAAAGAGAAACTAGGACAATTTTAAAAGCTGCTCAAAAATGAGACAGAGTATTGATCGAGACTGTCCCTGCCTAATCCAGACAACTAGAGGGTATGCAACACCCAAATGTAACTGGAGCTATGAATTACAGAAAGATGATTGCATTACACCCCTTTCACCTTCCACACATTTTTAAAAAACCTAATCCCTGAAAACATTCACTGCCTTTTTATTATTCACTTTCACAACCAAACTGAAACAGGCTTCTAGATTCCTCTTCAAGACTTCTATTGACATCAAGGGAACCATTCAGCACCTTAGTCATTCTAACTATTTCAGCTTTGTATTTCCACCACAGGAAGGTATCCAGCTGTTATCCATCATGCCACTATTACCTTGGGGCTTATTTCATCTGAATTGTGCTTTTCTAGGCCTTCAGGCTATTTTGGATTTCAGTCGCCAATTACACTTTTCTAATTTAACTTTCAGTTTGGTTTTTTATAAAAGAAACAAAGTCTCTTACCATCCAAGCTGTGACAAAGTCTCCCATCCAAGTCCCCACTGCTGCTACCTTCATAAAACTTTCATTTCTGATGCCCATGAAGTCTGTTACAATGTATGCCCTGTAAATGCAAGCACATATACTGTGAGTTACAGTCATTTACTGCAGAATTATAGATGATTTGGCTTTTCTGACATGGGGGGAGGGGGGCATGTCAGCTGTCAGCATCAGCTCTGTTTTTCTTTTATAGTTTAGATCAGGGTGCGACTCATATGGCCCAACATATGTTGTTGGACCACAAATTCCTGCAACCTTATCCAGTGATAAAGGGCTCTCCAACAATATTTGGAAAGTCATGTGTTCCCAACTCTGGGACCCTTTCACACTACACAATTGTAGCACTATGGTTCCACTTTAGCCATGACTGCATCCTATGGAATCCTAGGCTTTGGTGAGACAAGAGAGCTCTCTTGAAGATAGTTTTATAGAGCCCTCCCTAAACTGCATATGCCAAGATTCCACAGGAAGGAATGTTGGCAGTTAAAGTGGAATCGTAGCACTATAATTGTATAGTTTAAAAAGGCTCCTGATGTCTGATTACATGCTGCATTTATACCCAGATTTTCTTTCATCAGAGAACTCAAAGCAGCATAGAGCCAGGGCAAGTCTAACATATTTGGGTACCTGATGCAAAGAAAATGGCATCCCCAGTCTCATGCCATATAAAAAAGCTAAATGGCTTGGCAGCTGACTCTTCCTTCAACAGGAGTGATGAGACAACATACTCTCCCATATCTGAAGGAAGCAGGCTGGCTTAGAAGCTGTGGCACAATCCATGTGGTATGCAGTGCCCTTCTCCAACATCAGCTGCCAGTGATTTCCTCACTCTGCCCCTAGTGTTGGGGCTGGCCCTGAGCACAGCCTCTGACACAGATACAATGATACTTTTTTCTAGTGAAAAGGCAAAGGCATGGATCCTAATGGTTTATCCCCACTAAATGTGCTGAATTGGGAGGCAACATATAAATAGATCACATTGGATCTACTTTAGTTTGGACTAACAATAGGATCGAAGACTCAACATGGTGTAGTGGTTTGAGTGGTGACCTTGGGCAAGTCACAGTCTCTCAGCCTCAGAGGATGGCAATGGTAAATGCCCTCTGAAGAAACTTGCCAAGAAAACTCTGTGATAGGTTCATGTTAGGGTTAGATCTGCAGGCAAACAACACACACAACAAGAGAAGCAAGGTCAGTGAGTCAGCTTGCAGCTGGACACTATTCACATGAACATAGTGATTTAGGACTAAACCAAAGTGAGGAGAAAAGTAGGAATCAGAAATAGGGTCATCTTAGGGTTGTATCTCACACATACTGCTTTGGTATTCTAACTATACAACTGTTGTGATTTCTTTTTTGTGCTAGAGTCATCCCAATACATAGCAATTGTAGAACCCATGTTGGCTT
Source organism: Sceloporus undulatus (assembly GCF_019175285.1). Taxonomy (NCBI): domain Eukaryota; kingdom Metazoa; phylum Chordata; class Lepidosauria; order Squamata; family Phrynosomatidae; genus Sceloporus; species Sceloporus undulatus. The sequence continues at coordinate 63,099,995 of NC_056526.1, forward strand.
TCCAATGATATAACCTGTAGAAGCTATTCTGGGATAATTCTCTAGATATATCTTGATTTCACTAAGTCTTTGACAAGGTATCTCATGATATTTTTGCAGACCAGCTTGTAAAATGTGTGGTAAACAATACTGCTGTTAGGTGGATTTGTATAACCAAAGAGTATTTACTGATGGCTCCCTATCATCCCTGACAGAAGTTGGAAGTGAAGTGCTCCAAGGTTCTGCCTGATTTCCTTCAACATGTTTAGACATTACTTGGACAACAGCACAGAGGGCATATTCTTCAGATTTTCAAACTGGAAATCATTGAAATCATAGAAGACAAAATGCCTTCGAAGACAGGATCGGGGGGGGGGGGTGTCATTCACATGTCGGTTTTTTGTACCAGAATGATGTGAATAACTCACTCACACATTCTGGCTTTGTTATTCACACTGTGAAATAGCATCGATCTGCATCTCTTTGGGATTTTAGTAGGAGCCAGCAGCTAGGCAGGGTGGGGAATCTCCCATTGACAGTCCTGGGCTTGGCCTCCATGGTCTGGGGCGGGATGCTGCTTTCTCCCCAGGAAGCTGTGGGAAGGCAGCCCATAGCAATGGGTGTAGAAGGAAAAAGGGAAAGTCAGCTAGGAGGAGCCTCATCCCCCCCTCCCCCGGCCAGGAGTCTCCAACGTGAAAGTATTTGAACTGCATTCAAGGTATGCTGTGTTTAATCTGGGTTTCTTTAAATCATTATTCATACTTGTGATGATCCCTGGGATCCAAGCAGCCAAACAATCACCCTGTTCTTGGCCCTTAGTCTCCCCTTAGTCCCAGCGGATCCCAACACTGCTGACAACACAAATCATTTTAAAAACTCTGAAAAAAAGTCAATATTGATTATCATGGGTTATGTGGGGTTTTTGGTAGCCCCCCCCCAAACTGATTCGGGTGCATGGGGGGGGGTGAACAACAGGGATTCAACCTGAATTCATCCCGGATTATTTTCACCACATGAAAAGCTCCCAGGATTCACAATGACTTTAACAGGCTGAGGAACTGAGGTAATACAGTACTAACAAAATGAATAAATAAATATCTGGAGGGAGATCAAATACTTGAATCAGGTGATGCCTGGCTTGGCAGGAGCACATGAAAAGAGGATCTAAGGGTCTTCACAGGCCACAAACGTAAGATGAGTCAACAATATGATGTGGCAGCAACAAAGGCTGATACAATTGTAGGTTGCATCAACAGAACTAAATTGTCCAGAATGAGTATATAACAGAATCACTTTCTCCTGCCACAATTCACATGCAATACTGTGCCCATTTATGGGCACCACGGTTTGAGAAAATATCTATAGAAAGATAACCTAGATGGTAAAGAGTTTAGAAATAAAATCAAATGAGAAAAGCTTGCATGAGAAGAGAAGATTAAGAAGTGGAATAATAGCCCTCTATTATTAGTTAATCTAAAGGACTATTAGGTAAAAAATTGAGCAAGCTTGTTTACTGTTGCTTTGCAGGAAAGAATCCAATCCAATGGTTTCTAATTAAAAGAAAAAAGATTCTGACTAAACATTAAGAAGAACTTTGTGATGGTAACGGCTGTTCAACCATGGAATAGTCTTGGTGGCATCACTACGGCTGGTGTCACCTTGTGTAGTAACACCCTCTCATTGACCTCCTCCCATACTACATGCATATAGAATCCTTAGTAATGTTTTTGTACTAATTTACTCATAAATCGTAATTCCCATATGCAGTGGGCCCTTGGTATCCACTGGGGTTTGCTTAGAGGACCCCCTATAGGTACCAAAATCCATGGATGCTCAAGTCCCATTAAATACAGTGGCATAGTAAAATGGTGTCCCTTATATAAAATGGCAAAAACAAGGTTTGCTTAGTACAACTTATATATATTTTTAGATATTTTCAAGCTGTGGATGCTTGAATCCATGGATAAGGAGAGCCAGCTGTATCACGGAATCTAATGATAATAGTTGTGACATAAACAAATGCCAAAATTAAAATTATCTTTATATTATAATATCACATGCACAGAATAAATGTGTGTACATATACATAGTTTCATGAGATTAAAGTGAAAATTTGGTAAAATGTGAGGTTTATAAAGAATTTTTTAAATTAAAATTTAAAAATTTGAAATTTTATTTTTAATTAAAAAAACTGGGGCATTTTCTTTCTCCTCCTACTGACCCTCACCCCACTCACACCATCTCTTCAACATTTTAAAGCGATAGAAGTAAATGCCACAGCCTGTTTCTGCCAAAATACAGATGTATGAGGGACAGTGGTGTCACCCCTCCTTAAGATGTCATCTGGTGCCGTCCACACCCCTGCACACCCTTAATGACATCACTGAATAGTCTATTTCAGAGTTTGGTGGAACTTCCTTATAGGAGATTTTAGACAGCTCTTAGATGGCCACCTCTCAGGGATGCTTTAGGGATCACAGTGCTAGCAGGTGTCTGGATTACCTGGCCTTTCCAACTCTATGAGTGTGTTTTCAATCTGAGTAGTGAAATTAGACATGGAGGCAGAGCTCTGATCTCTGTACTGACTTCAACAGGACCCACTAACTAAACATGGATCTCAGCAATGAGATCTGCCAACATCTTTTTCATAGTTTTTTTTTTAAACTATGAGACTGACAATCTGTGGGAGGAAGAATTAATTATTCCCCTTGCATCACTTCCCTGATTAAAACTGACCCCATTCAAGTTGTTGTTGGCTGCAGGAAGGAATAATGAGATGTAACCAAAGAAATAAAGAACCATGTCACAAGAAAATCCATCTTCCATGCAGCAAATAGCATAGAACCTTGAACTGAAAGCCTGCATAAAGGAAGAAAAAAACTAACTCTTATGGCTTGACCTTCATATAATGGTTCTGCCATTTGAATAACTGCTGTGAAAATGAAGTCGTTTAGGTCAGACTTTGAAATAGAGATACCTGACCTGTGACCAACCAAATAATACAAGCTTGTATCTGGAAAGAACTGTGCAAAATACCACTTTTCACAGGAGACTAACTAGAAGCACTTGCCACTTGTTGCATTTGTTCATATCATTGACCCAAAAGAAAATGAATTAATTACAATGATGATAATATGTAAGTTAACAACCAGCTTTAACTCGACCTTACAAAAGGGAAAACACCTTTTCTAGAAGATGGTGGGACGCTAAGAAAATATATTGTTCCTGAATCTTCCCTGTGTGGATACAATTCAAATAAATGCAGAATGGCTAATGTTGGAATACAGCCCAGATTCTGCCCTAAGCCAATGACCTCCACTTGTATTCAGCAGCATGCCTCTCATGTCCAGCCAGTATGGTAGTGATGGGAAGGCATCAGATAAGGGAAGGCCATCCAATGCCTTGCCTTGTTACAGTTGTATACCTTTTTGTTGAGGGGCAAAACCCATCAATAGACTCTCAGTCTCACTATATTTCCATGACTGGCTTGGTACAGTAAGTCCCTTCTGCAGTAGTTCCATTTCCCAGGCAGTTAAACAGTGTGAGTTGCCATGATTCTGCTCCCCTGCTCTTCTCCCCCTCCCCCTTGCAGTGATTCCACCTGCCAACACTTCCTTCAAACTGGCTACTGTATGATGTTCAAAAAGTGTTGGCAGCTAGGATTGGTTGTTCGTCTCTCCTGCCCACTGCCTCTAGCCACTGATCTCTCTTCCCCCCCATACCAATCTGCAGTAAAATGAGGAAGAAACAGAAAGGGGACAGTATGAACACTGGTGAACCATAGAGTGCAGCACCATACTGGTACTGAAACAGAAGTGTGATAAAAAATGCTTCAATACTGCTATGTTTCTGTGTGCTCCAAAAATGCAATTGCTGTACTGTAGAGGTATTGTGTGATAACCTCCTCAGACATGGTTCTGCCAGTTCCTTCCTCTGAAATATAGCCTACAGCACCTGACATTCATTGGCAGTCTTCCATCCAGGTACTAACTAGTCCTGACCCTGCTTGGCTTCCAAGATCAGATGGGATCTGGTGCGGTGCCTTTAGGGTATCTATAAGTACCCATAACCCTTCAGATTATAGGTACTTATTGTTTCCTCTCCCCTCCCCCAGCCCCCCAGTTTACTGCAAAGAATACACTTGCCAAATTATCAGCTTTGTTTGGCATTCCCTTCATGTCAAGAGAAAATATATAAAACTCACCACCTCTCCAAGGCCAGTCCTGCTTAATTAGTCAGAATATGATTTTTTTTCAAGATTAAAAACAAGCCTTCAAATCTTCCTTTATCCTTCCCATTTTAAAATCCTCCTCTTGTATCCACCAAAATCCAAACAACACAGTTCCTCAAACCTGCTCCTCCTTTTTCCTAGTGCTTTTTGCCCATAGCACCAGCAGCATGGTGCCTTCTTTTCCCCCATTCCCCACCATCTGGGATCTCTTTCTTCCCCTGTGGTCTTGGTCTGAAGTAAAGTATTTTCATTACTGAGAGCCAGTGTGGGGTAGTGGTGTGAGTTTCAGACTGGGAGATAAAAGTTCAGTTTCCAGCTCAGCCATGAAATCCACTTGACCTTAGGCAAATCACATGCTTTCAGTCTCAGGGAAGGCAATGGCAAACCTCCTCTGAACAAATCTTGCCAAGAAAACCCCATGATTGATTTGTCCTAGGATTGCCATGTCAGAAACGACTTAAAGGTACACAACCCCATAACATCAGGAGGAACTTCCTGACAGTAAGAGCCGTTTGACAGTAGAACACACTCCCTTGGAGTGTGGGGGAGACTCCTTCTTTGGAGATATATAAACAGAGGCTGGATGGCCATATGTCGGGAATGCTTTGATTGTGTCTTCCTGCATGGTAGGGGGTTGGACTGGATGGCCCTTGTGGTCTATTCCAATTCTATGATTCTAGCAACAACACATTTTCATTAACAGATGGTCTGTTACTATCAGCCAACCCACAGTGATTTAGCTTTAGGTGATACACATATATTCTGGCAAACAGGTAATGGGTATTTGCATATAGTCTTTAGATAATTGAATTGTATGTGGAAACTTCCAATGTTTGAGACACCATCCATGTAGCCAAATTATGGCATCATTCAGATACACACACAGGATTGACTATGAAATCCTTATTTTAGCTATTTGCATTTTGTTGAAAGAAAGGTAAAGCCTCGTTAGACAGAAAAATGCTGGAGAAAGATTTATCCCAGTTTCCTTGTAATTTAATGCTTCTCAGATTTGATAGAACCATGCACCAAAGGTTTGTTTCTATTAAACTCGAGGACCCCTTAGAGCAAGGATGACGACCCCTACTTTTGGTAGATGTGGTCCATTGGATCTCCCCATCCACTTGCAAACTTCTTCCTTTCTTCTCTTATATAAGAGGAAAGATACTGCTTAGAACCTGGGGACCTGTTGCATAAAAATTAGCCCTGTTTCGTAGTCTGGGAAAATATCAAATGGAACTGAGCTCCAATTTAGCCTAATAATTAGAATAATGGGACCAAATGGCACTCCATTCCAGCTTTATCCAACTTATACTATAATATGTTTCAGTGGCATAGACAACGTTCCTTTCTGTTGCATAGAATAAAACCTAATCTTTAGAACACAGAGTAATGAAGCTTTACTTCCTTCATCAAAAATGAAGAGAAAAACAATTCCACAGAACAATTTCCTTTCTCTCCTAATGGAAGGGATCACCAAAGCAACAATTTCATTTAGTTTGATGGTAAGCATAGTTTTGCAGCTTGTCTATGGAAGGTAAATACATAGACTCTACATTCTAGACATATCCAGAGTAGCAGATAATTGAAGTAATAGTCCATTATGATTCTTCTGGTGTACAAATGTATCAAAATGTTTGCCCATATTCATTTAGTGCTGTCAAAGTTCTAACAGTTAGATTCCAGCTCCTGAAAATACACATGAGATCCTGGATTGAATGAAAGCCTCCAGTGAACATACCAGTAATGAAGTTCCCCCAACAATCAGATCTAGCACACATGCCATAGTATTAGGCAGAGCTTGGAGAGAAGTTACTTTTTTGAACAACAGTTCCCAAAATATCTCATTCACTAAGACCATGCTATCTAGGATATGCTGGAATATGTCATCCAAAAATAACTTTCCTATGCTCTTCTCCTAGGCTTACATTTGGAGTGGAGTAACTGGGGTGTTTTATTTTGAAGTAGAAGAGAAGTACCAGTCACTATTACAAATGCTGTGTCTCCATGGAGACTAAAGGGAGGATAAACGGGGACACAGTAGAAAATTAAATATGCATTATTATGACCTTCAGTTTTCTGGCAGAGTCTTAATGCCTTACTGTCTAATAATATATATGGAGCTGGGGGAAAGACACCAGTTTTGAGACCAGCTTAAGGAAATACAGCAATGCCACTTGACACTGAAATTCAGGATGCAAGAAACTATGGCTGGGACTCACTATGGTATTATGTGTACATAAATGGCTGTACATATGTGGAAAATTGCAATGCCCATATTTATGATCATGGTGTCTCCCCTGCCAGGTAAGTATGTTGCAATGTATGGGCATCCATTGCACAATGGTAGCAATGGAGTCACTAATGGGCCATGGTCTGAGCATTCAGACACAAGCTAGAAAGTGCTAGAGCAAACGAGAGAACTCAAGTGGCTGGTGTGCACCAGAAGTGCCTGATGCGAATCAGAAGTGCCTGATGTACATTGGACTACTTTTGCCAGTGCTGGATACATATCTTCACAATTCACTAACAAGATTTTGCTGCATGAAGTTGAAGGCTTTCATGGCCGGCATCCATAGTTTTTTGTTGGTTTTTCGGGCGATGTGGCTATGTTCTAGAAGATTTTCTTCCTGACGTTTCGCCAGCATCTGTGGCTGGCATCTTCAGAGAATGTTTGCCTGTAAAAAGTGGGTCTATATATACTGTGTGAGCCTGGGAATGCATGAGTGATTTGCATGTGTATTGTTCTGTGCTGGGCCTGCCATCTGCACAGAACAATACACATGCAAATCACTCCTGCATTCCCAAGTTCACACAGTATATATAGACCCACTTTTTCCAGGCAAACATTCTCTGAAGATGCCAGCTACAGATGCTGGTGAACCATCAGGAAGAAAATCTTCTAGAACATGGCCACATAGCCTGATAAACCCACACAAAAAAACACAAGATTTTGCTGCATTTCTGCAAATTAGCTATGGATTCATAGTTACAAAATACAGACTATGAACATGGCCTATGTAATGTATGACCCCAGTTCAGATAGTTGCTGGGACGTTGATGGCTGAAGACAAACAGGATTACAAAAAGAAAAGGGAGGCACCACAATCCAACATTGCACAAAACCAGTCCTAGATCAATCCAAACAAGGGATGGAGAAAGAAGCTGTGATATGGACCTCAGGTGACCTTGTTTTTTTAGCTTAGGTTTAGGAGATGGTGAAAGAATGTTTGACTGAGGGCAAGGGCAGGCAACATGTGGCCCTCTAGATATTGGTGAGTCAGTGAGTAATGAGGGTTGATGTGAGTGCAATCCAACAACATCTGTAGGGCTACTAGTTGCCCTTTCCTGTCACTTAGACTGTCACCATTAAGGCTGGCCTGGGAGTGGAGTTGGGGCATTTCGCCCAGATGATGTGTACAAGTCTAGACCCAAGGTCTGCCTTCTGTTGATGGAATGTCCCTGTTTTTAGACTCTACCTCCACCCCATTTCCAGAGATCTCTTCTTCAATCCCACACAACATCTCTCCTTACTCAGCAGAGTCTCCTTGGTGTACTATTATTAGGGACTGCCATAGGAAGAAAGATGTACTGTACAACCACCATCCCAGTTGTATGTACTGATATCAGAATCCAACCTTGGTCTTTCACCCCATAAGATAAGCAGAACCTGGCCACTAAAACCTCCGACTCAGTGCTTCTGAAACAGAAAGCCTTCAGAGTGAAGTGGCTAACAGCCAAGCACAAAAATTGGCCTTTGTGTATATTTATGTCCCTCTTTCACACTCCCATTTTAGCTAACACAGACAATACTGTGCATATAAAAATACCTTTAGGGCAAGACTGTAAAACAAAAATCCCCATTTTAATTAACCAACTCATTAATTAGTAATGCTAATAAAATGTATTCCCTTTCCGTGTGTGTGAGTGCAAATACATGCACACATGCAGTTTTCAATATCTAAATGTATCTCAGACAGTCTTATGCCTTCCCAGTACATCTCTACTAGCTGCTGAACCTGTTTAATTAATAATATGTTTTGTCTATTCTAGTCACTGGGGACAAAAGAGGAAACAGTTCCAAAGTGTTCACTTTGATCCATGCTGAATAAAATAAGGGACTGTGTAGCTGGCTCAATCAATGTGTGAGTTGTCAAATGAACATCAACCACTACTCTGAATTATATGTTAATTTAACATACATTTGCCTGAACTTTAATAGTACTAATTTGGGTTCTTTCACACCAACATTTTAAAACAAAAAATGTACCCTGAGAAATGTTTCTTCTTTTCTGGAAATATAGAAGGCATAGATGCTACTTTGTATGTTCTCTTTGCTTTTAAGGTTGTTGTTAAGTGACCTTGTGAATGAAGACACCTCCTGTTCTCAGCCATTATGCATAGTTTCCTTAGGCTCCTGGCATAGCCTTCTTGATTGTCTATCTCATATGTAGTCTACCTTTTTTTCTCCTACCCCCTACCTTTCCAAGCATTATTGTCTTTTCTAGTGAGTCATGCCTTCTCATGATGTGGATGAAATACAACAGCCTCAGTTTGGTCATTCTGGCTTCTAGGGAAAGTTCAGGCCTGACCTGTTCCAATACTCATTTGTTTGTCTTCTTGGACATTCACAGTATTAGCACTCTTCTACAATGCTACATCTCAAATGGGTTCATCTTTTTTCTGTTAGCTTTGATCACTGTCCAGCTCTCGCATCCATATGTGCTGATGGGAAATATGATGGTTTAGATATGCCTTACTTTAGTGTTTAGTATTATATCTTTGCTTTTTATGATCTACTAAAGTTCTTTTAAAGACTAGTGTTTATTTCTATATATCCTGTCTTATACAGAACGCCCCATAGGCCCAACCTCTTGGCCAACAGAGAGGACGGGAGGCCCTGAGTAATATCCTGTGGGCCTCCTCCTCTTCCGTGGCCAAGAGGGGGCTATGGGGCTTTTTCTCCTGTTATTTTTGATGTACTTGATGTATTTGTATGGTTTTTGTATTGATAATATGGATTGTGTGTGTTTTTAATTGTTTTGTAAGCCGCCCTGATCGTTGGAAGGGCGGGGTATAAATAAAAATTTTATTTATTATTTATTTAACGTGCTAAGATTGTTCAATTCTGTATTAGTTGGAACACAAAGTTATTTCCTTCCTTTTAAAGTTACATTAAGATGCTGGGCAGATTGTTCTTCATATTCTTTCTCTTTTTTGGGCCCAAGGGTAATGATGAAAGAAGGGAACAGCTCTAAGTGGGGCAGGTAGTGGGAGAACCATAGACCTCTGGTATTAATATAATTGTTAGTACAAACTAGACTCATTGAATCAATTGATAAATGGTAAATCCCATTGATTTCAGTGGGTGTACTCTGATTATAACTGGTGATTTAATTTGGCCTATACAGGTGTGTTTCTCTAAATTTTCACCTTCCTCTTTCTGTGTTTTGGAAGCCTTCCCACCATTTCATATTTCCTGACACTCAGGGATCACTCAGTGGGTATGGTGGTATTGAAATGTGCTGTAACCAATCAGAGCTGGAGATCACTAATATCATTAAGAGCAAATGCGGAGGGGAATCCTGTATAATTGATAGTTTATCTAGCCAATGAGGGATCATAATAAGAACTCTTGAAAGGACAGAACTGTACGAAGATTACTGTTTGCAATGGGACCGTAAACTGAATGTACTCTAACTTGCTAATAGCAACTTGGTTAAATTAGAGGTGTTAGTTGATTTGCTGCCTTTTTCACTATGTTAGCATTGTGCTGCAGTATTATGACTGACGTGGTTGAAAGGATTTAAACTCAATCCAAGTAGTCTCTATCAATTTTTATCCTTGTTCATAGGAGAGGATTTTAAACATCTCCTGCATAGACACTCAGATGAAAATGCATGAATTCATTTACACACATTGGGACTGTGCTTTTGGGACATGATAAGGTGATCTGGATATAGGCCTGATTTTGGACCTAACTTGACCATGTTGAGAACCAAATCGGAAGCAAACTTTGGAATTCCACATTTTAGTGCTGTCCATTTATTTGATTTGAAAAAGAAAACCAGCCATGCATTCTTTAGTGACTTTAGATGCATCTTGGATCCATCAAGGATTTTTGTGCCAGCTCCCTTTAAAATTTGTCTTTAAAAATACTGTAACAGAATTTAGAAACAGGGTAGCCCCTTCAGATAGGTTAAACTGAATGATTTCAGAAAAGATGGTCCAGAGGTTTTTGTGCTGATCACCATTAAATTCGCATTAAACATATTTGAACTTCATTTATGTGTGCTGCATTTCTAAATTATGGTCACTTGCAAGATGCCATGCATGTGTTTTATATGTGCATAGAAGCATATTCTGCTTTAAATTATATATTGTTGGTCCCAAGCAAATGTTGATTTACCAAGTTTCCACTGATTGAATGGATCTAACTTTAGTTAGAATTAGAAACTCAATTTAGGCCTGTGTGTGCCTCCCTCTCATAATGCCAGAACCTCAAATAAAAAAGTTTAAAAAAAAGGGGGGGGGGGATAAGATCACTAAAGAACTCATAATATTATCAAACTCCAGTCTAAATAGAAAATAGAGGCAGAATTGGGAATAAAGGAGAAGTACAGTGGCCTTACACAGGGGATCCATTCCGCCCCCCACCCCCACCCCACGTAAGGGGAATTCAGCATATGCTTGAGCCTCATTGAAAATAATGGGGCTTGTGCCCACGGCACAGTGCATACCATTGCCCCTTGCGGGGTGCTTCGAGGCTTCTTTCAGCATGGCTTTCAGCATAAGCTGAAAGCTGGGTAAGTCCCTCCTGCGTATGACATGGGCACACTGTACCAATATCTAGTAAATATAATATGTAGACAAGAAAAAAGACTCACTAAACTTAACAACAACTAGTAGCAGTACTACTACTACTAGACAATATATATAGAAGGAACAATGAAACTACATCCAGAAAGGGTTTGGAATGGAGGACTGAAGATTGGCAGTGGGAGGATGAAGGTAGAAAACTATAAACACAAAATTCCAAATACAAAATTAGAGAGCTCCCCATCAAATTCCTCCTAAAAGAGAACATTAAAAAGAGCAAAGCAGAACCCTCCCAACAAGCACTGTGATTGGAGAATGCTACTAGGAGTTCTTCCCCCACTTCAGTGGAAGTTAGAATCATAGAATCATAGAGTTGGAAGAGACCACAAGGGCCATCCAGTCCAACCCCATTCTGCCATGCAGGAACTCTCAGTCAAAGCATCCCCGACAAATGGCCATCCAGCCTCTGTTTAAAGACCACTAAGGAAGGAGACTCCACAACATTCCAAGGGAGTGTGTTCCACTGTCGAACAGCCCCTACTGTCAGGAATTTCCTCCTAATATAGAGGTGGAATCTCTTTTCCTGCAGTTTGCATCCATTGTTCCGGGTCCTGTTCTCTGGAGCAGCAGAAAACAAGCTTGCTCCCTCCTCAATATGACATCCCTTTAAATATTTAAACAGGGCTATCATATCACCTCTTAACCTGCTCTTCTCCAGGCTAAACATCCCCAGCTCCCTAAGTCATTCCTCAAAGGACATGGTTTCCAGAACTTTCACCATTTTAGTCGCCCTCCTTTGGACACACTCCAGTTTCTCCACATCCTTTTTAAACTGTGGTGCTCAGAACTGGACACAGTATTCCAGCTGAGGCCTGACCAAAGCAGAATAGAGTGGAACTATTACTTCCCTTGATCTAGACCAGGGGTAGGCAACCTGCGGCCCGCGGGCCGGATGCGGCCCGGCGAGGGCCCTTGGGACCGGCCCCAGCCCGGTCCTGCCGCCGATTGCCGCGGGGCCTTTGGGGGGGCAACTGTCTATAGAAGCCTCGAAACATGCAATTATATTAACATTTTAAAAAATCAGCAAATTTTTTCGCGTGTCATCCATTTTTTTTTAAAAAAAGTGTCTTCCATTTGAAAATTTTGTCCTACATTTGTCCTGGTTTATTTATATATTTAATTTTTAAAATTATTTAATTATTTATTTTTGGCTTCGGCCCCCCAGTTGTCTGAGGGACACGCAACCCGGCCCCCGGCTCAAAAAGGTTGCCTACCCCTGATCTAGACACTTATACTTCTATTGATGCAGCCTAAAACCTCATTGGCCTTTTTAGCTGCGCATCGCACTATTGACTCATGTTCCACTTGTGGGCTACTCGGAGATCCCTTTCACATGTAGTCTCATTCAGCCAGGTGTCCCCCATCCTATATCTATGTATTTCATTTTTCCGTCCTAAGTGCAGTACCTTACATTTCTCCCTGTTGAAGTTCATTTTGTTAGCTTTGGCCCAGCTTTCTAGTCTATTCAGGTCATTTTGAATTTTGATCCTGTCCTCTGGGGTATTAGCTACTCCTCCTAATTTGGTGTCATCTGCAAATTTAATAAGTATGCCCCCAATTCTGTCATCCAAGTCATTAAGATGCTGAATAGCACTGGGCCCAGAACAGAACCCTGTGGGACCCCACTGGTCATTTCTCTCCAGGATGAAAAGGAGCCATTGTTGAGCACCCTTTGCTGACAATGACCAAAATACATCCCCTGACCCATAGCAGTGGCAATGGAGATGGGAGTCTCCATCTGCCCACTTGGATGGCAATGTAGGAGGAGAGGGATCGGAGTGAGTGAGTATAAAACTCCAATCTGTCCTCCCTCCCTCCTCTTTCCTCGTGCCTTATACCACACACAGGACCAGGAGGTATAGGCTTCAAGTGGTTGTATTTAGGGGCCAGGTAGGAATTGTCCTTCACAGAGGGGAAAGTGTGTTTGCCTATCCTGTTCTGACTCTCCCTGGTTCCTATGGCATGACTGGTTTTTGGTATTCCTTTAAATGACTTGGTTTAATTGCCTTTTATTAAACTCATTGGTGAGTGGTGTGGTTATTGGTTAACTGAATTGGTTCAAGTGGAAATTAAAATTGGCATCCTGAGGTCACTTTTTGAAGGGTAGTACTGGAAAGGAGGTGTTTGTGGAGTTGTAAGTAAGCACCTACAGACACATTTTGGCAAAAAGGAATCTAAAGACTTGCCCTTTGGGTCCTGGGATTCAGGGTTAGGAAGGGAACAATCTTTAGGCCTGAATTCAACTGGCTTTCCCCTCTTTGGCTTGGGGCTTAAAGGAGAGGTCAGCAAGTGCAGATTTCTGGGAGCAGGCTGGCCAGAGGCAAGCTGAGTTTATCAGCTTGACTCTGTGGCCTGGCTGGGTCACTTTTGACATACTAAAGAGAAAGTAGGTAGACACCTATTTCAGAGTACATCATACTATGCTGCCCTATTGCAGATCAGGTTTAAATAGTTAACAAAGTGGGCCTTAGTTTACCCTTACATTTGTGTGTCTGTCTCTTTCTTCCAAGTGAGTAGGCAATCCAGCTCATTCTCTGCCCTGGGATTTCCCAACATTATGGAGGTATACTTGCCAGCTTTCTTTTATTGTATCTTATTAAGTACAAAGCAATTCAGAATGAACCATTTTGTACCTGATCCAGTTCAATCTGGTGTCTGCCGATTCTTTTCAGAATTTGACTGAATCAAGTGCACAGTGCAAAAACATACTCCCCCGTGAGTATGAATATGACTGTGGAGCCTCAGTATTTTAATACAATAAAGCCAAATTATGTTATGGAGTGATGCTTGGGGTAGCAAGTAATTTGTTTAGGTTTCAAGATGTACTTATGTTGTTTATCATCATGAGAATGCAGGTGAAAACACAGGCATTTGTACACACTTCTGCCACCTCTGTTTTTGTCTTCCTGAGTGTCATGCTGATAGATTGCTCCAAATGGGTCTGTAAGGCTGCAATAATCTGCTGTGATACCAGAAAAAAATGATTTCAGGCTATTTTTTACTCCACTGCAAACATTTAAGGGTTTATTCTCGCATTACATTTGTCAATAGCCAAAGTCTTTTCAAACCCTCTCTTTTAGTATGTGGAGCTACCAGTATGAGGCAAGCCAGTTCACATAGCTACCTGTCCACAATAAAGTGGCAGGATGAGCCACTTTATTTATTTATTTATTTATTTATTTTACTAAAACTATTGGAGCTGCACAGAACAGCTCAGCTGGGCTGTTTTGAGTGGTCAGGGATCTCTTACAATCTAATCCTGAGGAATATGTAAGACAAACTACAGCTCACTGTGAAGAATTTGCCCACCATTTTGCTGATAAAATCACTCAGATTTGCTCTGACTTAGACGCCAGAATTGATACAGTTTTGGTGGATGTACCCTTGCCCCCTGCTCGTCCAACATTGATGGATACCTTTCAATTAGTGCAGCCTGAGGATGTGGACAGGCTCCTTGGCTACTCATTCCTTTTAGGATTTGGTACAAGCTTCTTTTCTTAACGTTTAAAGCTTTACACAACCTGGCTCCCCATTATCTGTTAGTCCTTATTTCATTTCACCATCCTGTTCCAGATTTGTGGTCCAGGAGCTCAGGGTTTCTTACCTCGCCAAGGATTTCTTCTTCCTTTGTTCGGCTTTGTCCTTTTTCACTTGCTGCACCATACTCCTGGAACTGCCTCCCTGAACATCTGCAGACTCTCCCTTCTCTTGCTAGTTTTAAATCCAAATTAAAGACTTTCTTATTTTCTAAAGCCTTTGGAACTGTATTTTAATATTGTTTTATAATTTTACATTTGGTTATATGTATTCGTTGTTTTTACAGTTTATATTTTAATTGCATAACTTGCTTAATTTTGTATAGTTTATATTTTATGACTTTTAGATTGTATGCCATTGGCAGATTACACGATGTTTTGATGATGCCTGTAAAGTGCCATGCAAATTTATGATGCTATATAAATAAACATTAATAATAATAATAATAATAATAATAATAATACAACTGTGTCAATAAGATCAAAACAATAGGAAAAGAAAGATGTAGGTACCTTCTGGGCTGGAGAGCATAAGAGCAAGTGATTTTGTATTAGAACTGTATACATATAAATTTATAAAATGACCATCTCAGGAGACACGGGATTAAAAACTAATGAACTGTAGCCATATACAATTTAGATAATTTCACCAAGTCAACCTACATTAAACTAGTTTATAATCTTCTCTCTGTATCTTTTTTTAAAAAATAAGAAAAAATAAGAAAAGGAATGGAGTGGGGGGAGAATAGAAAAAGTCTGCTGAGAGAGATTTGTGAGGAATGGCTTCTTCACTTCCAATCTGCATAACAGATCCTATCATGCACTCTTGAACCGATGTGATGAACTACACTTATGGCATATGCAGTGAGAGTTTATGACAACGGTCTCCTTAACCACCAGAACATATAATGTGATTTATAAAAGGAAATTTCAATGACAGTCAGAACTCACAATTTCATGAATTAGCTTGCCACCAAGTACTTATGAATTGCTTTTTAAAAGCCTTCAGGACAGGATAGGATTAATAATAACAATAAACAAATGCACACATACATGCATATATGTACATAGACAATACACACCCCCTAGTTTGTTTGATGTGCAAAACTGATGAGTTACAGTCCAAGTATATTTTTTTCCTTTGGTTATATGGGCTTAGAACCATGTTTACCAAGCACAGTAAGTCCCCAAGGTGTTAATTAAGCAGACACACTTCTCTATCTAGGTACACAAAACAACACAGAAACAATCCTCTGAACCAGTTCAGACAGGAAGACTTCAAAGAGTACCTAAGGATATTATAAATCCCAGTCTCTAGAGGCAGTGGAAGCAAACTGCAGTTTAGTTTGGCTTAGATCTTTAACTTTACATGCTGTGAAATATTTTATTTTATTGGCTTTCCAAGGGCATAGGTCTGCCCATTAAACAAGAAGCTACAGAACAAGGTGTCTGGAGACAGCAATGCCATTCTAAAAGTGTCATGTCTCTAATCTACACCTTATCTGATTTAGGAGGACCTAGAGATTAGATCCGAGGTTCTCATATGGCGGGACAAGACCCCCAGTGGGGCATGAGAGTTGCTCAAAGGGGATGTGAGACTTGGAGGTTCTGATCCCTCCCCCTCCTCTTCCAAACCTTTTTATGTGTAAAATTTACACATGCATTGAGTTGAATACTGAAAGGAGTGCATGTAGCTCTCACTTCTCACCTGTACATGTGTTTTATAGACTGGAGGGATGCATAACATTGTAACTGGGCATTTCCTAGTTAATCATGCAGCCCTGTGGCAAAAATAATAATTATAATAATATTGTTTTCAATAGCTGCATTTTCTCTAGCAGGCAGAGCAAACTCAGCTCATGCTGGAGGGATAGATAAGAATGTTTCTATCATAGAATGCCAGGGAAACAGTTCTTTTGTTAGTTAGGATGGGGTGATTTTTTTCTCTCCCAGCATAAGAAAGTGTCAGCACCTTCTAGAAAAAGAGAAGGAAGGTATTTAAACACTAGGAGTGATCAGACAATCAGTCTTGCTTGGGAAGGTCCAATGGGGCAGCATTCTATTCATCATGGGGACCCCAATGGGCAGCAGCTGTGATGAAGGACAGCTTTGATCCACTGAGGGATGTGAGCTAACTGTGTTTTATTGTTGCACCGTTTGATATCTGCATGTGATCAATAAACCACTGTTTTGGTGCACTGGTGATTACATTTCATTTTGACAAATTCTGAAGCCTAAGTTGGCCTAGCTGGATCAGGACATTGGAATCATTACACTCCTCCATCTTCCTTTCTTCCTTCCCTTCCTTCCCGCTGTCTGCCCTGTGACAGAAGTTCTCTGGGCAGCTTACAAAAAGCTAAAGACCCTTTGGCTTTTTACACAGCACCAGTTTCATTCAGCTCCCAACTCTCTCTCTATAGAGCAGATGAAAAAATACACCAGCCTGGGCTCAGCAAGAGTTTGAAATGCATTTCAGGAATCGAAAGTACAGTACTGAAAGAGCATGTCTTGCATCTGCCATAGAAACCTCAACGTGTAACTGTGCCAATAACCTCCCACTGATACCAGCCATTGTGTACAACAAACAAGTCCCTGGAGTTTGTGCTGCTTTCCCCCCCAAAAAAGCCTTGGGACATTTAATAAAAGAAAAGAAAAGCACACTTAATTATATTCATTAGTGTTAAACTATGTAATTAGATTAATTGGACATGGGGGTTAGCCACTTTACTAAGTAACAGCCAATTAGATACACACTCAGCAGTCAAATAACTTTTTGCCTCGAAGAGCTCAGACAAAATCTGAGAGCAGAACGGTATAATAAAGGGATCCAGGGTAATTTATAAAGCAACACAGCAGTACAGCCACTTAGTTCACTTTTTTGTACCCTAACATTAGAGTATTTTTGTATCCCTTAAAACAAAGTACTCCTTCTCCTTTCTTTTTATCCATGGTGATCTCATTCTCTAAGTACTCTCCCTATGTCACCAAAACAGCAGTATCATCATCCAAGAAGGAGGGATCATTACACTTGGTGGAACCTCAAAGTGTGCAGAAGTAAATCTTTCAATAGCAACAACAAAACACTAAGAGGGGAACCTCTCTCTTATAAAAGCAGCTCAGCAAGAACTCGTCATCTTTAGTGGGCATAGAACTGTGATTGATGCCCTATTTGGGTGTTCCAAAACAGATTAACCCACAGGGGCTGTTTACACTGCACAACTGCAGTACTATGATTCCACTTCAATTGTAATGTTCTCGTTGTATGGAATCCTTGCTTTTGCATTTTAGGGATGAGTATTTAGAATTCTCAGCCAGAGAGCTCTAGTGCCTCATCAAACTATAAACCCCAGAATTCCATAAGATGCAGCCATGGCAGAGTGGAGTCATAGTACTATGACTGCGTAGTGTGAAGAGGGCACCAGCACATAAGGAAAAGGAAAGTCTATCCTCAACTCACCTGTTGTCACACTCCTCACAAGGAAAGTGAGTGTTTAAAAAGGAGAGCAGCCACTATGCATATAGCTTTCCCACAAAGGTATACTGATTGTGTGGAGAGGCTGCATGCCTACTTTTAGCCTAGAGTTCCTAATATGAAAAAATCAGAAGGAGGCAGCTTGCTCCCTCTGCTTACATGTTCAGATTAATCTTCCTTTGAATGCCTGAATAGGGCTTGGTTTTCTAGAGGAAAGCACTGGTTGAAAGGTAATGTAATGAAACATTCTATTTTAAAAAGTATACCTAGAGCAGGGGTAGGCAACCTGCGGCCCGCGGGCCGGATGCGGCCCGGCGAGGCCTTGGGACCGGCCCCAGCCCGGTCCTGCCGTCGATTGCTGCCGGGGCCTTTGGGGGGCAATTTTCTATAGAAGCCTCAGAAACATGCATTTATATTAACATTTTTTAAAAAATAAGCAAATTTTTTCGCGTGTCCTCCATTTTTTTTTAAAAAAGTGTCTTCCATTTATTTATTTATTTTTTGGCTTCGGCCCCCCAGTTGTCTGAGGGACAGCGACCCGGCCCCTGGCTCAAAAAGATTGCCTACCCCTGACCTAGAGCCTGGAAACTTTAGTGCTACTGTTAATTGTTAAACAAAATAAATTTGTTAATACTGAGCCTAAGGTGAACTGCTAATCCCGAATAAAGCAGGCCTACAATTGAATGAATTGAATGTATATAATTTTGGGCAATGTGACCATGTTCTAGAAGAGTTTATTTGTGACATTTCACCAACGTTTGTGGCTGGCATCTTCAGAACTCCGCCAAGATCACAGTCTCATATGGTGAGGACAGAGGAGAGAGTCTTCTAGGTGGATACTCCCACCCTTTGGAACTCCCTTCCCCAGAAAGCTAGGCTGACCTGCTCCCTGCTTCCATTTCACCAACAAGCAAAAATGTTTTTATTTAGGTAGGCTTTTTAATGTAATAATTGTGGGAGGGTGGTTTTATATAGGGTGTGTGTTTTAGTTAAGTTTTAATTTTTTGTATGTTTTTAATGTTAATTTTATATTGTTTTGATGCAATGATTTTAACTGTTTTTAATTTTTTACTGCAAAGTTTTTAAATATCTCTTTTATTTTGTGAGCTTCCTTGGATCCCTTTTTTGGGAGAAAGGAAGCAAAAAAATGAAATAAATATATAAATAATATACATTTATTGTCAATAAAAATAATCTTAAAACTGCAATTAGGTAGAATTACAATAACCACATGGTCTTTTGTTATCTCCATTTTGAGTTCCATCCTCGGATTTTGAGAGGGGTGATGTGTGTGTGTTGTTGTTGTTGTTTTTGATTGTTTCCTTGGATCATTTTCTAGATTGCAAGCTCATTGGGACAAGACCAGCCGTTTAATGCTTTGTTAAGGGAACATGTGCATGGATATCAGTGAAAGGGAACATGAATTATGCAGTATCAGTAATAAAATAATATGACACTTTACCATTCCAGTAACTGCATTTGATAATAAAATATTACCAGAAATATAGTTGCTTGTAGGGGTGGAATTTCATGAGAATATTTCCTTCTGTTAAAGTCTGGTTTGAAATAAATGAGTGGTTTGAAATATGTGAGTAGGAAAAATATTTGAGAAGATATCTGGTGGATTAGAAGAAACAGAATGGTGTATGACCCTGGCCCCTTTGATTTACTAGTTTGTGCAGGCAAACCATGTATCATGCTGTGTTAGTGCCTTTGATTTTTGAAAAGGTTAAGACTTAAAATTGGCAGGAGACACAAGTCTCTTGGAGGAACCTGGTTTTTGCTATGTAAATATCATTGTTTCTCTCTCCCTCCCTCTCTCTCTCTCTCTCTCTCTCTCTGTGTGTGTGTGTAAAAGTTGGCTGTTTGACAACACTGTCAAGTGATATGGAGATTCTCCTTGCTCATTCTCTATTTGCAGTAAATTTAGGCAATAACTTTCCCTCATTAAAATACACAGTACTTTTATTTTTAATTCACTATTGCTTGCCATATTACCCAGAATCCTGTTTGAGATGATCTCTTCCCAGAATATTGATTCAGAAAGTTATTCACTGAGGACATGTCCACTTTGAAGATAACATATATCAGGACAACATGGCCGGGCACTTTGTTGTGACCTCAGCAGCAGTGTTGGGATGCAAACAAGGATTGCATGGGAAGGCACCTGTCCATCACTGCAAAGAGAGCACTGATAATAGGGGAATTTGGGGCCAAGCCCTTAGTGTAGTGTGAAGGAGCCTCTGTTACCAAATCAGATACCTGTTAGGAACCATGTGAAGTAACCAACTGAAAAAAATGCTATTTTTTCCAGGAATTTATTCTTTTTAACTAATTAAAGTGCTTCAAATTTAAAGTGTTCTTGAACTACTTCTGCCATTGTCGGGTTACTTTGTTTTCTTTCAAACTTTTTATGAATGGTAAAACATTTGGGTGCTTCCTTTTCTTTTAAAAAAATTGTCAGGAAGTCTTTGTGTACATTTTTACAAGTGAAAACTGGGAGATAAATAATTTAAATAAATAAGCCTTATCTTATACTGACAAGTAGCAATGAGGGAATAAATAAGAAGGCCAGGATGATTCAGATATGGTTTATATGTATTAACTCAGAAATAACTCCCACTTCATTAAACAGAGGTTGCTGCCAGAAAGTGACTTGAGGTTTACTACCTCTGGGTTGTTTCATCTCCTCCCAAAGGTATACTGTCTTATTCCTGGTTTCTCTGAGACTTCACAGTCAGATGTCAGAGATAGTGAAGTGAACCATGTGAGCCCTCTCCTGCAGTCAAGATCCCTGTCTGTGATCTGTAAGCCAGTTTGCTCTTTTGATTTCCTGGTTGTCATCCCCAACCCATTCACTGTCTGAACCAGTCCTCCTCCTTAAGGGCCATGGCAATTGCTGAGTTTATAAATTAGTGTCAAAAACCTCACTTCTGATCAGTTTGTGTCACTCTTTCCTATTCCTTGGTCCAGAAAAATCTCCTATTCAGCACCTACCTTTCACCACTGCTTCATTCTGAAGGAACAGAAATGGTTAATCCCTTTTCAATCTCTACTGCAAATAGAGAATGAGCAAGGAGAATCTCCATATTACTTGACAGTGTTGTCAAACAGCCAACTTTTAAACAGCTTCAATCCTGCATTTGAGATGGAAACTGCAACAGTTAGTCCAATAGGTCATCTTTTCAGGAGCTAGTCAGGGGAATGTGTATCCCTGTTAGTTCTGCTAGACCATTCAGCTGATCTCAGTACTCTCTCAGGTATCCTTATGGGCAGCCTTGCTGGGATGTGGTTGGGAGGCATTTTACAGTGCCTCAGTTCCTCCTTGAGGACAGATTTCAGCAGGCAGTGCTGGTATATTTGGACCAACCCTTGGTCTTTAGCCTGTTGGGTCCCACAGGGCTTGAGTTTATCCTCTGTAGTTTTCATGAATCCTCTAGGATACATGATCTGTGGACAGAGGCTGGGTTTTCCTCAGTATACTTATGATACTTGATATTTCCTCTCCGTCACATTCTAGGGAAGCCATGGATGTTCTGAATCATTCTTTGAAGGTATTGAGGGATTGGATGAGGATAAGCAAATTGAAATTAAAACTGGATAATACAGTGTTGGTACTGGTTCAGAAGGTTACCTGTCCAGGCACATAATGTCAGCCTGGTCTGGATGGGGTTGCACTCCCCTTAAAATATCAAGTTTATACCCTGGATTTTCTCCTGGATCCTCGTTTAATACAGGGTACCCAGACATCAGCTGTCTATTTTTTGTTGCCCCGTGCCTTCAAGTTGTTTCCATAATATGCCTGGACAGGTAAGCTTCTGAACCAATACCAACACAAGATTTGTTCACAGGAGAACTGCGTTTGCCCTCCTCTTTGGCTGAGAGAGGGTTATTTGCTGTCTTGTTTTCCATGGCCTAGCAGGGATTTAACTCTGGTCTCCCACATTCTTAGTCCAATACTCAAATCACTACACCAAGGGCACATCTAACAACTTCACCATGCATTTTTCTGGCCTGCAGTGACCCCACAGTGATCCTGCTAAGTCCAAACACACACACAGCACTTTGAAGCAACACCAGCAGAACTGGCCATACATTTCCCCTTGGTGAACTCACTTCTTTTTCTCTTTGCTGCAGCATGCATCACCTTATCAGCCAATAGCCCTTATGGTTTGCCTATTGGATACATTCTGACTGGATACTGCCCCATCCAGTCACATTTTCTCCTTTACTGCCCCACTGAGTGAGTGGAAGAATTTCAAATGTGTACACACAAACACAAACACACCCACACGCTATGGAGAAAAACAAAACAAAATTGCAGTTTATTCATCTTTTTTGTATGAAAATGTCCAGCAATGAGATTAATGGTGAGGGGTTGGATTAGGACATCCCGCACATCTTTCTCTCTCCTGCCCAAGTGTCACATTCATGTTTACTGCTTTTACTTTCCCCTTCCTCCTCCCTCTCTCATCATTCTTTCATTTGCTTGTGTGGAGATCTGCAGTGTATGTATTGGGAGGATAGAGGGAAGGAATGTGCGAGATCTCCACATGAGCAAATGAGTGGATGGTTGGGGATTTGGAGGAGGGAGAAAGAGTAAAAGCTGTAAATATGAACATGATACTCAGGTACTGAGAGGGAGGGGTGCTTCAATCTAACTCCTCAATACTGATCTCATAGCTGGTCATATACTGCAAGAGGCACTATTGTAAGCATGGTGACACACACTAGGTTTGCTGGACCCAACCTGTCCCACTCACCAAGGACTCCTCCTTCCCCTGGCTCTATATCGACATCATGATAAAGCACAATCCATCTACATAAGCAAATATCTGGATTTTCCACTCAATTCAGAATAAAACCCTACCTTTCCCCCTCTAGATTAAAACCCTAAGATGCTGGAAAGGTCTGGATTCAGCCCAATTGAGACAGCTTTATTTGGCCTGTGTAGGCAAGCCCTATGCTGCCTCAGGAGAACTTTTTCTCCTCTCAATTTGGCTTGTGTCATGTGCAAACTTCATTCATTACTTTCTACTTTATATATATTACTGACACAAGCACATACACCAAATGTCTGAACCTGCGGTTCCTCTCGTACATCTTGGTTGGACTGCTGTGATGTAATTTAGACAGAGATGTTTCTGAAAACTACTCAGAAAACTCTGCCAGTCCAGAACATTCCTGGTAAAATTTTGACTGGGACAAGCTACTGGCATCATATTAGATCATTGGATCAGCTTTGGAGGCTGTTACTTTTTTCCAAGTGCAAGTCAAAATGGTAGCTATTACCATTAAAGCATTATGTGGCTTAGGACCTAGTCCCTTGAAGGCCTTTTTCCTCCTGCCTGAACCTAACCATCATTGTGAAGTCGAAGGCTTTCATGGCCAGCATTTGCTGGATTTTCTTTGTTGGTTTGTAAATCGAAGAGGGAAGACAAACAACCACCCAAAGGGAAGGTATGTACCATACATCAAAGAAGTCACAGACAGAATAGGGAAACTGGTGAGGAAACACAACCTTCAAATGGTTTACAAACCGACAAAGAAAATCCAGCAAATGCTTCACTCAGCCAAGGACCAGATAGACCCTCTCACAGCCGCAGGAGTTTACTGCATACCATGCAGCTACGGACAAGTCTACATAGGGACCACCAAACAAACAAGGATTAAGGAACACGAGAGACACTGCAGACTGGGCCAGCCAGAAAAATCAGCAGTAGAAGAACATTCCACAAACCATCCTGGGCATAAAATACTGTTTGAAAACACTGAAATTCTGGACCATGCCAACCACTACCATGTCAGGATGCACAGGGAAGCCATTGAAATCCACAATTCCTGGACAATTTCAGCAGAAAAGAGGAAACCCTTAAAGTAAACAAGGTTTGACTACCAGTCCTGAAAAATAGCAAGATGAAGACTCAACAAATGCAAATGAGAAATCTCCCAGGGTCATGGGTTTCTCAGCAGACAATGAGCACTAATCAGACACTAATCCTCTTTTGCAGACCCTCCTACCCCAAGGCCTGCCATTAGCAATAGAACAATCCACATGCAAATCACTCCTGCCTTCCCAGGGTCACACAGTATATTTATACCCAACGCCTTTCCAGGCAAGCATTCTCTGAAGATGCCAGCCACAGATGCTGGCAAAACGTCAGGAATAAACTCTTCTAGAACATGGCCACACTGCCCAAAAAACCCACAGAAAACTAACCATCATTGGTTGCACCCACTTGCTCATGTTGTTGCATTGTGAAATATAGTTAATGGTAACACAGCTAAAGGGATATTTTTGAAATTTTTGAACTACAACTGTCAAAACTACCTAGCCAGCATGGAATCTGGATGAATGTTTTAGAAATTATAGATTAAAAACATTACTTTTCCAAATTCTGGGGGAAGCACCCACTATATCTTCCTGGCACAAGAGCATTTTCTTCTTTCCTATTTGTATTTCATTCATAAATGAAGGCACTTCTCTTTAAACAATCATTTGATTCACCTGGTGCTTTATTTTATTGATCTGTTGTTTGCTAGTTTCTCTTTGTGTGATTTTGTTTTTGTTGCTACTTTTATCTTGCTATATTTTACGGTATCTTGCTTTATTTTACTGAGCAGCTATTTTTAAATGATTTTTTTCTTTTTTGTAAGCCACTCCAAGCAACTCATTTTGGGGATAGGAAAGCAGATAATAAATTCTTAAATAACAAGGAATAAGTATAGCAAATACCAATTAATTTTCATTCCATTCAAGTCCTTCAGCCTTAGTTCTTACTAACTATGCTGCCATGGTTGAGGAGAAAGAATGAAGATGACTTTGAGTGAACTTGAATTTAAATTAGCTTGATGTATGCTGGCCTTATGACCTAGTGCAGGTAGAGGGAAATAGCTGGTTATTATTAATAGGGGTTATAATCCTCTATACGGTCAGGCTGCACCTTTGAATCTCCTGATTCATCACAGCTTTTAGAACAGGAGTGCATGCTACCAAGGCTAATCTGGTATGACAACTGCCAAATTCTCCTTTTAGTTTAGACCTAGAAAATGCTTTCCTTATCTTTTCCACCAAAAGGCTAGACTTACTTATAAACTACCTCCTTATTATTTCCTTTACTTTGCACAAATTCCTCCAGTAGGGTATATCATGGAACTTTCTACTTTGGGATAGTGGAGAGCTGGTGTTTGAGAGCTATAAACTTGGTGTTTCCTTCTGAGTAACTACTACAGTTTTGTAGATATTGACACTGGAGTATTACAGTTTATGTGTACAATCCACCAAAATTAATGAGACCTATTCCCAAGTAATTAGACTTGTTAACTTCTCACAAAACATATATTGCCCAATATATTGCTATGTTAATCAAATGGAAAATCACCAAACACAATGAATAATTGTAAGCACAGGCAAACATTCAGCCTTTTCAGTGTGAGGGTTATGCACTATCTCCTTAATGTGGGAAAGCTATGAAACTGAGAGTGAGGATGAGCTGCTATGTGGTAGCTGTTATATCAACAGGATGGTAAATTTAAAGGAGCTATCCAAAATGCTGAATTTCTTTTGGCGGTACGGTTAAGCACTTTGGATACTCCTCTAACGTTTTGACTATAAATCACAGTGGTTCCCCTGCTCCCACTGACATGGAAACCGCCATCTACCACTGTAAGCGACATCCACTCTGCACTGTCAGCTCTTGTGAACAGGCTGAATGTCTCCAAAGGCTTTAATCATGAAGAAAACTTGTAAGAGTGGCACAATGTGCTACCAAACTGCCACATTTTTAAAAAGCAATGTGCTCTCTAAAATCTATAAAGTATCTGTTCATTAATTCATTGCAATGGCATCATGTTACTAATCTTGCCTGCCTCCTTAAAATATCCTATTTGATGACATTAGGGACTGATGAGTACATTCAGAATCTCAGGACTTTTCTTGGACTTACTCTGAGAGGTCTCAGTTGGGGTTATTTATTTTCATACCCATTATAATCAATAATTTCCCTACCCCAGTTGTGCAACTTCAGGCCAACTTAATCTAACAAACTTTTAAACACAGAAAGAGAGTGTTGGAGGCTCAGATGAAATAGCGTGCCAAGTTCTAAATTGTCAATGCCTTTGTAAGGAAACTTTGTAAATCTAAATGACTGTTACCAATAAGCATTATGTTATGTTCAGAAAAAGTCAGCCAAAGGTACCCTGCATGTGCTTTGTACAAGGCTCCCTAGAGGAACAGACTCAGATATTTTGGTAATCAGCTATTTTCATCTCATCAGTAGGATTCTAGTTATACCCCAGGATAGTTTCTCCATTCTATTCAGTTTTTCTGCAGCTCAGAAACACAGAGAACATTTTCTCACCTTAGGATAGAGGAGGAGTAAAAAAAATGACTGAAAGAGATTCAGTGCAGATGAAGCTGTTGGTGGGTTCACTGCTGCACTGATATGTAAGCCACAAGCTGCTACTGGTCAAAGTTATTATTTTCCTCGAAACTGCATTTGTTGAAAGCCACCTAAGGCCATCTCTTTGGCTAATGTTACACATATACTATGCACCTTAATTTGTCTATATGAACTAGACGTTGCTACTGCCATGTCCTAAATGGGTGGAAAGGACAGAGCTTTGTGTGTGTAAATGAACCCAGGTTCAAAACCAGATGCCCTCAGTTGAAAGATCTCAGGGAACAAACTTGTAGAAAGTTCTGGCTGGCATTCTAGAATTATATTGAAATTTAGAGCATTATTGAGTGAGATGAACCATTGATCCCTCTCCATGTGAAGCAGCTTCTTAGATATTTTCTCTCTGTGTTTTCATTAATAGTATCTACCTGGCCTCTCATCCAGACGACAGAGGAGGAAAATGAGAGAATGGAACATGGTGAGGAAACATGGAGGTGCAAATGGATAGCTTAAAAGGATATAGAATGTCATGGTGAGCAGCAGAGGAGACAATGCCACATTAGCAAATTCTCCTCATGAAAACAGATTGAAAAACAAAATGAAATATTCTCATTTCAGTTTTTAGCTTCACTTTGTCTTCTTCCAAAAGGGATAGAATTATATCTCCAGAGGGAGTAATGGTTTCCAGCATGGCAGAGAAACACATAAGGCTAGATTAAGGTTGTTGTGTACATGTAGTTTATGTAGGGAGCCAGAATGGTGTGTGTTTTGAGTGCTGGTCTACAACTCTGAGACCAGGGTTTAATTCCCTACTTGGCCATGAAACCCATTGGATGATCTGGGGTAAGTCAAATGATCTCAGCCTCAGGGGAAGGCAATGGCAAACTTACCCCAAACAAATCTTGCCAAGAAAACTCCATGATAGAGTCAGCTTAGGATCAACCTAAACTGAGAATGACTTAAAGGCATACATCAACCAAGAAGATTACATAGGAGTCATGGCACAGAAATTAAATAGTAAAATAAACAGCAATTTTTTTAAAAAAATCTTTATGCGAGGACCCATTTTTAGTCCTGCAACTTCAGTGAGAATCATAGCTTGGTCCCATGCTGTTTTACTTAGTTACACAAGCAGAATAAAAAGCAATCATAACAGAAGCCATGAGAGATCCAGGAAGTGGCTGGGCAAGAAAAGGAAGCAAACTGGCTTTCTTCCAACCTTTGGTACTAGGCCTAAATATCCTGAAGTCACCAGACCCTCTTAGGTCTTGAAAGCCAAGAAGGCTCAGGCCTGTTTTGTACTCAGCTGGTAGACCACCAGGAATATGAGATGCTGTAGGTTATATGCAATGACAAATCCCCTGAGGGCTTGTCTATATGGGTGATTTACCTTGAATTCCTCCCTGGGCTTGCTGTGTCCTGTTTCCATAATGCAGGGTCAAAACTCTGAATTGAGTCTGGACTGCCTTCACAATGCCCACACCCAATTTGGGGCTTCTTCCTCCAATAAACATTTAAATAACTTACCTTTGAATGCAGGTTTTCACTTCTTTTCACAGCAAGACTGGTGGCTGCCTTCATTTGTCATCCCTGCTAGCTGCCCAGTTGATAACAATGCTGGGCACCTCATTCTGCCCACAACAGGGATGCCAGGTCACAAATAGGAACTGCATGGGAAGGCAGCCACCTATGCTTTGCTATAAAAGCTGAAAACACACAGCAAAAAGAGAGGAGGTAGGGGGGATGAGGTTGGGTCAGTGGGAATTTGGGGCCAAAATACTCCAGGAGCACCTGGAGTATTCTGGTAAGTGAAGAAAGTTTCTGAGTATTTCTTGCCTAGGATACTCAAGTCTAATTAAATACAGTGACATAGTAAAATGATGTCCCTTATATAAAATGGAAAAATCAAGGTGTTTTTTTTTTAAATTTATATATTTTTAAAATATTTTCATGCTGTGGATAGTTGACTTCATGGATAAAGCATCCATGGATATAGAGGACCGATTGTATATCTTTCCACATCCTTTTTGGACTATGACTCCCAGACTGGGGGATTCTGGCAGCTACTGTCCCAAAACAATGTTCCCAAGCTCTGAATTGAATATTCAAGAGAAAACAAAATGCCAGGCATGTTGACAATGAGGTTGCAAGCTCTCTTTACAGCATCTTTAAACAGTCTTTCAAAAGCTAGTCTACTCACAGAACATGATGTAAATTAAGAAGGCATTGTTCTTTGACACTCTGAACATTTTGTTAGGTTACTTCAAAGCTCCCATTTTTGTAAAAGAAATATTCCAAGAAACTAGTTTATGTATGCATTTAGGGGAGGGTGGCATAATAGGGAAATGGTGTAATTCAGCAACATACTATTTTATTTTTCACAGTTTAAAAGAGATGCCAAATTAGTAGGGAAATAGTGGTAAACTGCACATCTGTGGATTTGCTCTTTTTTGGAATCAAGCTGAACATCATTCAGGATGCACTTTTGCATGTATTGATTAAAATGAGTAACTCCAAGGTAATCTTAAGGGACTGGCTTAAACCAATTAAAAACAAGTAGCTTCTTCGAGTAATGAGCATGAAATTTTATGCTAGATTCTCAGGGAAGTAATTATCCTAGTAATTTATCAATCCTTAAAACTAATTTCTTTTTGCAATATTGAAGATATAACTATTAACACAATTGCATTACAGTTAGACTTTAACAAAGAATAATTTCATCACTGTTGGAATGAAACTGTAACTCTTCTAATTACCTTTATTTTTGTTGTTATAAAAGTTGTAAGAAAGAGTAAATGATAAAATAAACATGGTGTGATGCATGTTTCAAGTGCAGGGTCATGCTGTGCTTTGCACTTGGTTTTAGCTTTTGATGCAATAACAAATCAGCAATCTGTACCACTGCAGTTTTAACAGTAACTAAAGTAACTATTTTAGTTACTCCTCTCAAATAGAGAAATAACTTTCAATAATTAAAGCTATAATAGGTACCGGCTAATTTTTTGGATCTTGGAACTACAACAGTACCTCACTACTTTTCAAAAGTATCCTTCTAAGGGCTGAGACAGTGGCTGGTACTGTTAATTTATTTACCTGTAACATCTGGTCATGCTGTACTGTAAAATATGTCACCAATTTTTAAAGTGGAACATCAAATGACATCTCCCTCACCTACTTTTGGTGAGGTAGAGCACCTGTCATCTCCCAAACCAGACTTTCAGATGCCAAAAGATAGTCGGATTTATTGTACCCTCTGTCCTCCAGATGCTTCAGACTGCAGCTCCCTGATCACTGATCATGTAGGGAAGTTCTGATAGGAGGAAAGTGCAGTTCAAAACCTAATGCGTGCAACTTGGCTCACTTGCTTGGGCTTCTTGGAAATGATTCACTCAGCATGCACCAATCTTTTCAAGACTGTGTCATGTCAGCTTCATGTGAGCAGAAGTGGGTTATGCAGGTTCACCCATAGGGAAATGAGAAGTGAGGAGCACTTTGGAGTTGGTGACTTTTACTTTCTATACTTTGATAATAAGAGTAACAGCAGCAGCAACACCTCTGTTCAGTTGGTGGCTACCATATGTAGCTTCACACCTGAAAGACGAGAGCTGAAACACTTCTTGACTCCTTGTTTCCTAACAAATTTTGTATCAAAACTCACCACTGCCACTTGGCATTCCTGAGACTTTAGACCCCATAGATTGGGTGGCCAAGTTAAACTAGTTGATACACATGAAGCAGGCTGTATAAGGGCCTCCCTATACAAGGCATGTGGTAGACTTTATAGGACCTATTCCACATGCTACCTGCCTCAGTTGCCTGGACCTGTAGAGCTGAAATAAAAAAAACCGGTGCCAGTTGCCTACCCTTTAGCTGTCCTATTTTGTCAGGGACAGTCCTAATTGATCCCCTGTCATTTCATTTTTTCAGCTGTTTTTGAAATGTTCCAGTCTCTCCACTTCCTACTTCCATCTTTTGTCTTCAGACTATTTCCATTGGTGCAAACTGAGTTTAAAGTGCAAAATTAGTTTGCACCCAGTTAAGTCATCAAGGGGTAAAGGAAAGGAGGGATGCACTCCCAGCCTTCCTAGTAGGCACAGGCAAAAGTAACTACTGCATAGTCTCCTACCTATTGTGTTCTTCCTCATTATTACCTTTTGCCATCTCAACCATACTCTGATGTTGCTTGTATCTATGAAATGTTGGAGGGCATGCAACTGTATTGGCAACAAATGGATCCCAGCAGCATTTCATATGTAATGTGAGGCCATTTCATATGTAATGTGAGGCCATTTTCCTGCATACCAAATGTTCAAATTTTAGTCTATTCTGAGCATGACTGGCACTCACTCTTCCTGTCCACACAAATTTTTTTTAAAAAGGGATTTGGAGCTGCTTGCCTCAAAAACAAAAATGTATGTGATATGGAGAACATTGGTCCCCGCTAATTTGTATGGGACACTCCCCCCCCCCCGGCCACCATAATCCTGTGGCCATCCCCATTACATTCCTGGGTTCCAACTTTCTTATCCTGATCAGCTTTAGAGAATACATGGACAATAAAGAAGCAGCTCCTCCTCATTCATCTCTCCCTCACTCTGCATGTGTGCCCGGTAACTT
Source organism: Sceloporus undulatus (assembly GCF_019175285.1). Taxonomy (NCBI): domain Eukaryota; kingdom Metazoa; phylum Chordata; class Lepidosauria; order Squamata; family Phrynosomatidae; genus Sceloporus; species Sceloporus undulatus. The sequence continues at coordinate 63,131,108 of NC_056526.1, forward strand.
ACCACCCCTTTTTGTTGTGCACAGTGTATTATTCCTGGGGAGCTCAGCAACAAGAACTGTTTTAATATTTCTCAGTGTTGAATCATTTAGTACAATTCTGATTGACAATTCTTGAGGAATGTAAACTCTTGGTCTTAGTGATCCATTCTTTCCTGATCACAGTGGGCTCACCCTCCCAATCCAGTTTTGGAGAAAATTTAGCCCCTTTGTTCCAAGGTGAATGGTGGAAGCAACCTGCTTTATATATTTTTTATTTCTCATGTACAAATGCTCATTTCTGCAGTTAAGACCACTCTTAGTACCAGAGAACAGTCACATCCTCAGAAGGATAATCCAGATACAACATTTATCTGTAGCAATCTCTAAGAGGCTTATCACATGAGGTTCTTCTCCCACTAAAATAGCATTTTAAAAAATGCTATGCAATCAGAATTGCTCTCTTCCATATTGCAACTTCAAAATCTTTCCAGCATTGCAGACTTTGCTTGTGCTAAAAGCTTATGACACACAGCATTTGGGACTGCCCAGACCTTCAAGACATTATGCCCACCCATTTTCCTAGTTTGGCACACATGCACAGGGAGGGAGATATGCCCCCACATAGAAATATAAAATGAAATGAAAACAGTATTATGTTTTAAAAGGCCTTTTTTCCCTCTGGGGAATGGTAATTTTCTGATTCGGGATAGACTTCATTAATGGCTGGCAGATAGATAGCAGTAGGAATATTACTTCATACTACCTAAGCAGTCTCTAAGCGGTTTACAACTGTAAGCTAATTGCCCCCAACAAGCTGGGTACTAATTTTAGTGACTGTCAATCAAGATGCAAACCTGTGTAGAGCCCGGGCCCCTGGCTGGTATTGAACTCACAACCTTATGGTTTATGAGTGAGTGGCTGCCATACAGACATTTAACCACTGTGCCACCAGGTGAAAGCCAGCAGCTAAATTTGTGATTAATCTGGCAGCAATTAACAGGGGTAATGAAATAAATGCTTTTATTATCTGTACAACTCTTTTCCACTGACATTTTCAGAACTCTCTCTCTCTCTCTCTCTCTCTGTGTGTGTGTGTGTGTGTGTGTGTGTGTGTGTAAGATTCCAGAACAGGGCTACTCAGTTGGAAAAGGAGGTAAGGTGCAGGAGTAGTGAGCAAAGTTTTCCCTTCTTGGCTGCTCTGCCAAGTGCCACTAGGGGAAGGGACATGGCCATATGCCAATGGAATTTTTTTTCTATAGATAAAAAAAAAGTTTTGAAGTTTCTCAATTACTTTGCCAATTGAAAGGAAATAAAATTGAAATTTCCACATCTTCTCCTTCTCCACTGATCACTAGGGCATCTAAGCCACTCCTCTAGCACCCAAAGCACACCCATTGACCAACCAGTGACCATGCAAGATTGGTATTAAAAGCAGAACTGAACTATCAAACTGGAAATCTGAACAGAATAGTTGTAGGAAAGGAGGTCATTACTGGATTTTTTTGTGTTAATGAAAAGAAATCCTTTCCAAACAATTCCATGGCAGCATAGCAGAAGAGTAATGCCATGTGATAAGCCCCAATCAAAGGCATTATTATCCTACTCTAGTTGTGATTACCAGCCTTGTGTGATAAGGTTCTTAAAATATCTGTGAGATCTATTTAAATATATACAACAATTAAGAAATTAATAATTATAATTTAAAATAAGTATTTCTTACATTATATAAGTACGTAAGCCACAAGACAGAAGAAGGAAAGGAAAAAGGAAACAACGGTGAATCTGAACTGTAGAAATAATACAGTTACAGACACCACTTTAAGTTCCGTAGCTCCATCCTATGGAATCCTGGGATTTGTAGTTTTCTAAGATCTTTAGTCTTCTCTGCCAAAGAATGCTGGTACCTCACAAAACTACAAATCCCAGGATTCTGTAGGATTGTCAAACTGCATCATTTCTACAGTGTAAATGCACCCCAAGACACCCTTGAACATCCTTATGCAATGGTAACTAATTTCTTAGAACAACTTCAGAAAACAACTCTAGCATTTGCATACTGTGAACATGAAATTTACCTATATGTTTTAAAAGTAAAAATAATTTAAAAAATAATTTAGTGGCTGTAACATAACCACTAGTAGAGGAAAGAAACTCGCTGCAAAAAAGTATGGTTTTCTAACAGTTTAGCAGATGGCATATCAAATTAGTTGCAGAGTTATAAAAATGTGTTAATTCTCTTCAGCTCTATCAAGGGATCCATGCACTCTCCAAAGCCTATAATCTAGAGCAATATGTAACTCATTGCCTTCCTACATAGCCATCAGAATATGAGATAAAGCATTCCAACATCCCAGTGGGATGTATTCCATCCCTACTTGGTGCACTTCCATATAAAAGAAGTCTATTACAACTATTTGTGATATTTTGGGGCTTACATAGCCAAAATAACAGGACTTTAGGGCAACAGGGGAAGTGGATATCAAGATGGTTGGGGAAACATCAAGATTTCTAAACTATATCAAATATTAAAATCTCCTTCAGCATCAAAAAGGGAACACTAATGTGAAAACCAGGAAAATGAAGAAATGCATATGCATGAATACCATGTACGCAATAAATCATTCTCTCCTCCTCCTCCTGCTACATCCATCAAAAGAGGAATGGCACTTGATTTTAACCACCATTGACTCCAATACAGATCTGGATAAAGGAGGTTGAGAAATAGAGGGAAGCAGTGCATCTCATGTCTCTTTCACCTTCTTCACCTGTCCCTCAAAATGTCCTTTCTTCTTTACAAGTCTCTTCCTGCTCCCACTCCTTTTTCAAAACCCATGCCATTTAGCCAGCCAGCTAGCCTAACAACTCCCTCCAGTTCTTTACCCTACTCAATCCCACAAAAGAGCATCAGGTGAAATTTAAATAGAGGCTAGGTCCAAGCACTGCACAGACAGGTAAAAGAGAAAAGACTTTTGAGTGGAGGCCCAAGTGCGCCCCAGAAGCAGGATCTATCAGCTGCCCAAATATGCCAGATGGTAGTAACAGTCACAAGAGAAAGTCAGAAGAGAGAAAGTCTTAATCACCTCCTTCTTTCCTATCTCTTCCACTTTCAAACACTATTCCAAATATACTACTAAGGTATCTAGAGATAAGAGGAGTTATGTTGGTAATTGCTCTCAAGCTGACTGAGTTATTGTGGTCCTATGAATGAGAGATCTCCAAGTCACCCTGTCATCAACAATTGTGCTCAGGTCTTGCAAATTCAGAGGATTTGGGGAGATGGTCCAGACTAAATTTATCATTGTTTGGTAAATTGGCTGCTATCAAGACTAATGTATTACCAAAATTGCTGTTCATTTTTCAAAACCTCCCAATAAGTGTTTCCAGGAATGGAGAAAAGAACTGGCAAAGTTCATTTGGGCTGGAAGAAAGGCAAGGATCAAGTGGAATAGTATAATAGATGATAAGACAAGAGGAGGCTTGGGAACACCGGATATACAAAAGTATTATTATGCATGCGGGATGGTATGAGTAGAGGACTGGATTAATCTAAAAAATGAGAGACTGTTGAATTTAGAAGGGCATAACATTAAATATGGGTGGCACAGATATTTAATGTATAATAAATGGAGAGAAGATAAGGAATTTAAAAATCATGTAATAAGAAAAGGATTGTTAAGAATTTGGGAACATGGAAAGAAAAAATTTTACAACAAAATACCAAGGTGGACGTCACCACAGGAGGCACACTTTGGGAAATTTAAAAGGACACAAGAATACTGGATTACATATGAAACAATGTTGGAAGAGGGAGAGGGAACAACTTGGAAAATGAAATCTAGAGAGAAGCTGGAGAAGGAGGGAATAAAATTAGAATGGTTCCCATATAAGCAACTAGAGGAAAGGTTTAAGAAAGATTGGAAAGAAGAAGGTATAGAAAGAAGGAAAAATGAGTGGGATGGTATAATTGGTGAAAAACAGAAAAAGAAAAAAATATCGAAATACTATAAAGAATTGCTAAAAAGGGAGTTGGAGCAAGAAGGTATAAAGGATAATATGATTAAATGGAGTCAAATGATTGGACATAATATAAATCTGGAGGCATGGGAGAAATCGTGGTTAAAGACTAACAAATTTACTTTAGCACAAAACCTAAAGGAGAATTATTACAAAATGTTTTATTTATGGTATTTGACTCCGGTCAAATTGTCAAAAATGTATAAGGATGCAAACAAAACTTGTTGGAAATGTGGGAAGGCGGTAGGGACCTTTTACCATATGTGGTGGACGTGTCGGAAAGCGAAGCAATTTTGGGATAACATACACTCTGTAGTAAGAGAAATAATAGGAAGGGAGATTCCAAAGAACCCAGAATTGTACCTTTTGAACATGACATGTAAATTAGGAAAAGAAACTGAAAAAAAGTACTGGAAAATTATGTTATACATGATCACTACAGCGAGAGTGCTATATGCCCAAAAGTGGAAAGGGAATCAGATACCCTCTCTGGAGGAATGGTTTATAAGAGTACTGGACATGAGAGAATCAGATAAATTATCCAGAAAGCTGAGAGAAGATAGAGAGGAAGAAGTGGAAAAGGAAGATGAAGAAGAAGATTGGAGCTTGATTGTACAATACTGGAAGAGTATAGAAGTAGAGTGAAGGAATAAGAAAATACACAGGTGTAGAGATAGTAGAGAATGCAATGTATATATATTAGGATTGGGAGGGGGAGGGGGAGAGGGAGGGAAAGGGGGAAAGGAGTAGGAGATGATGGGTTAAGAGAAAATTGTATGTAATATGGAATGTTTTTTTGTTTGTAAGTATTTTCTCTTTTTGTGAAATAAAGAAAGGAAAAAAAAATTCAGGGCCATGGCTTCTTTGATTGAGCTAATCCACCCATAATGCGGTCTTCCCCTTTTACTACTGCCTTCTACCTCACCAGTCACTACTGTCTCTTCTAGTGACTTATGTCTTCTCACATATGTCCAAATTACAACAGTCTCAGTATCATCTTGGCTTCTAGGGACAATTCAGGATTGATTTGCCTTTGAACCCATTTATTTGTCCTTTTGGTAGCCCATGTTATCCACAGAACTCTCCTCCAGCACCACATTTCAAATGAGTTGATTATCTCACTATCCACTTTCTTAACTGTCCAGCTTTCAAACCATACATAGAAAATGAAGATAGGATGGCACGACAACCATAATATATATCTTAGTTTTCAATTATATATCTTTGCATTTCAGAATCTTGTCAAGTTCCTGCCTAGCTGCATATTCAACTGTCAGTCTTCTGATTTCTTTACTGCAATCTCCATTCCAAGGTATGGAAACTCTTGAACTCTTTCAATGTCTTCATCATCTATTTTAAATTTATGTAAATCATCTGTAGTCATTATTTTTGTTTCCTTTAATGTTCAGCTATAAACCTGCCTTTACAGCTTTTTCTTTGATTTTCTTCCATAATCCTTCCAAGTATGTGTTATTTTCTGTAGTATGGTGCCATCTGCATATCTTAAATTGTTTATGGGCCTTCCTCCAATGTTCACCTCCTTCCTCCAAGTCTGATCCTGCTTTATGTAATATTCAGCATATAGGTTGAACAGATAGATTAATGAAATGCCTTACTTGACCCCTTTGCCAATTGGAAACCATTCTGTTACGCATCAAGCTTTTATCACTGTATTGTAATTCTGTTTTCACTCAGATCTGAGAAAGAATATTTGTCATGTTGTTCTGGTAGCCCAGTAAGGAAATGAGGCTGTAGTGTAATGAGACAGGTAGGAAAGAACAGCAACAGCAAAAATACCCTAGGGCCCGATTTAAATGGGCCTTTGCGCAGCCCCCGTCATGTGCTAGGGGTTGGGCAAGGACGTAGCGTGCTAGGCCTTACCCCAGCACGTGACGGGGGCATAAAAATGGCGGCGCCCTGTACACACGGGTGCCGCCATTTTGACGTGACAGACGCGTAGCATCCACATGTCCCGGTACCTTTGTGACGCCACAAGTGCACCATTGGCGCCTTGCAGTGTTACAAAGGCGCCACAAGAAGAACCCACTTTTTGCAGGTTCTTTTTGTTCCACGAAGGAGCCATGTGGTTTGTCACTGCTGCTCCCTTGCGGAGTAAACCAGGGTGGCAGGAGACCACCGTTCTGGGGTGGTCTGTATCCTGCCTATATCTCTTTTAAGGCACTTTTATCTAAATAATAATAATAATAATAATAATAATAATAATAATTTTTATTTTTACCCCGCCTTTCCATAAAAATGATCAAGGCGGCTTACAAGGAACTAAAACATTACAGTACAGGATAAAAACAATTACAATATGAAAATTAAAAACATTGCTACAAGGAATGGGAACAGGAATCAGTGTAAAACACATATGTCAAGGGCAGGAGATGGAAGAAATCGATTTACAATGGTCAGGGGTCAAAAGGAAAAACAAGGGGCAGAGAAAAGAAAAATTAACTAAGGTGGGAATGCCAACCGGAATAAATGCATTTTAAAGTTTTTCTTAAAAGAATCTAACAATACTTTGCTTCCCAGATTAGAGACAAGGGTAATAACAAGGCAGATAATACAGGTGTCCTCTCAATTGACACCCCCCTGTCGTGGGGGAGAGGCTTGCGTACCCTACTGAAATTGTGAGCTATGCTGGCAGTGGTATAATAGCCACCGGTAGGGCCTCCCATGCCAGACAGGTCACAACCGAAGGGTCTGACCAAGAGCGCCAAACGGCAGGATGGGCTCTCTAGCCTTATGGCAACCATCCTAGGAGAAGGAAATCTCTAATCCCAAACCCGGGCAGAAGACGAAGACAGCATTTATATACGCTACCGTACTGATGGTAGCCTGTTTAACTTAAGCTCTCTGAGGGCTCACACTAAGACTCTAAACTATCTAGTCCATGAGCTGCTTTTTTGCTGACGATGCTGCCCTTGTTGCCCATACGGAAGTAGGTCTGCAGCAAATAACATCCTGCTTTGCAACAGCTGCAGAGCTCTTTGGGCTGGAAGTCAATCTGAAGAAAACGGAAGTTCTCTACCAGCCTGCATCTCAGGAAGAACACTACCATCCCCACATCACTGTAGGCAAATCTGTGCTTAAGTCTGTGCAGCAGTTCACCTACCTGGGAAGCATCATCTCCTCAGACACCAAGACTGATAAAGAGACCGATCACAAACTGGCAAAGGCATATAGTGCATTCGGAAGGCTTCACAAAAGAGTCTGGAGTAACAAACAATTGAGGCGAAGCACAAAAATCAGTGTGTATAGAGCCACTGTACTGTCTATTCTCCTTTACGGGTCTGAAACATGGGTCACCTATCACCAACACCTACGACTCCTCGAACGCTTTCATCAGCGCTGTTTACACACAATTCTATATATACACTGGACTGACTATGTGACAAATGTTGCTGTCCTTGAGCAAGCAGGGATCGCCAGCATTGAGGCCATGCTATTGAGGACGCAGCTGTGCTGGGCAGGACACGTCTCTAGGATGAAGGACCATCACTTCCCAAAAATAGTATTCTATGGTGAACTCACCACGGGTCAGCGTAAGAGGGACACTCCAAAGAAGAGATACAAGGACTCGCTGAAACAACATCTCAGGCTCTGCCAAATTGATCACCAACAATGGTCCGCCCTGGCCTCACATCGGGAGGCATGGAGACACACTATCTACGATGCTGCAGCCTTCTTTGAAAGCTCACGCTGAATGAGTCTCAAAGAGAAACGAAAACGCAGAAAGAACCACAACCCGGAAACCTCACCCAAGGAGACTCTTTGCTGTGCTTTCTGCAACTGGACTTGTTTATCTCGGATTGGCCTTTTTAGTCATCAACACGTTTGTAGAAAGCACAGGATGAGTCCTTCCTGAATCTTCGTTCACGAAGTAAAGCCAGAGAGAGAGAAAATACAGGTGTGGCTCAGTTAAACACCTGTTTTAATGAACAGTTCACTCTGCTCTCAACAGATTAAGAGCATTAAGCTGGACTCCTGCAGAGCTTCAATAGCAACTTCTATTTATTAGAAGAATTTGCTGCAACATTTACTGAGAACAAGATGCTGTTGCTTTTTCCTCTTTCTTCTAGTAAGAGGGAAAACACCTGAGTGAGATAGAGCAAAGAGCATATATATTCCTTTTCTATATGCTAGATCTGAGCAGCCTTGCATGGTGAGACTTGATAACATTTTTATTTCTTGGCAGAAGTGGAAGTTAGTTGCAGTCATAGTTGCCTCTTTCAGGTAAGCAAGGCTGGCATGTTTAAGAGGAATAAATGCAGGGATGTTTGTGTAACAATAGCCTTTTCACTTGGAGGAAAAAGACCTATTTACTGCTCGAGTTCCTGGTAGACTCATTTTTTTCTGGAAAATGACAGACATCATAAATGTAGGCCTAAATAAGAAATCTGCATTATCAGAAGATTGTATAAAACAGTTAATGTTTAAGGAGTATCCTAAATTAGGGTGGGGGAACTTACTTCCCTTTCTTTTCCTTTATTGTGATATAAAAATAATGCTAGTGGTATGAAAATGGACTAGTGCTTTGAAAATAATGCACATTATAGTATATCATATTATATCATAATATCAGAAGGATAGGCGTAGCTAATAGGAAGTTATGACACTTCAGAGCCAATTCAAGACTCTTTCAATAGTGAAGAGTAGTTCCAGCTTCTGCCTAGCCCATCATGCCATCACAGCTAAATATCATTTTCTCTCTATATTCCACTCAGCAACACCAGACTTCCAATGAATTGCAAGGAAATTAATAACCAAAATGTGAATACATTTTGCTAAAATTATTTATTCTGAATTAGACAAATTACCATACTTACTTTCAAGGCAGACTGTTAAGAGTTCATTAACCCTAATGAAATTTCTCAACTCCAGGATGAGAATGAACAAACAAGAACTTACCGAATTTATCAAATATTACTATTATTTTAAAAAATAGGACAGCAGCTATCATAGTTTAACAATGCAACTGTACAATTTGCACAATTTACACTAGATAGATAGATAGCATTCTCAAAAATGCAAAAAAAACTCAGCATTGAAAATAACTAGCTATCTCCCAAGCAAATGGAAGGGAAGGGAATAGAAGAATCAGCATCACAAATACAATTAATCCACTAGTTTTTATGTCTGTACTTTACAAAGAAGCAAGTTGGAATTGCACATTTTATCAGAATCCTACCTCCTCCACAAAATTATGAAAAACACTTGGAAAAACATCCTCTAACAATACAAGATGGACCTATCTCCACTATCTCCCTTCCCTTTCCACTCTCCCTTTCCCCGAGTGTTTTCACAGAAATAAAATATGAAAGACCTCATTATTGTTGTTGTTGTTTCGCCATGACGTTTGAAAGGTTAAATCCATACAAAGCTTCAGCTAGGATCCAGTTGGATTCTGGAATGAAGGCCACTACCTTGGGAAGCACCAATACTATTCTGAAGCAGAATAATTCTGCTCAAGATTTGGGCGTCTTTCAAATCCAACATGCGCAGTTAATATTGTGTAGTTGGAAGTTATAACCAAGGTCATGGATTCTTCTATGATGTGATCTTGAATGCCTAAACCAATAATCTAAGACTCCACATAACACCACTTTGAAGCACTGGGCCTTGACATAATGCCACTTTGAATTATTCCAATGTTCAACCAAGTTATAAGAACCAAAGGAACAAAACAGTGGATATGGAATGTTGTCCTTGAGGTTTTCTGAGGCCCTGAGAATTTGCAGCTCTCCTACACAGGTCACTTTCCCAACAAGGTCATCTCTGTCCATCTCCAGCTGTTTTAAACAGCAGGTAGCGAGACAGAATTTACAAGACTACCATCATTCAAGGAGACAAGCACAGTGGGGAGAAGCTTTTAGCGTATGACTCTGCAATGAGAACCACAATCTATAGTTCACGTGTGGCTCTGAAAGCATCCTTTTGTGTGACAAATGTAGACTGACAGAATCTTGTTCTTGTTTTCCTTTTGAAAATGGTAAGATATTGTAATATTTTCCTATTTATCTGCTGGGATAATAAACGTTCTTAGGAAAAAAAATCAAGCTTGGACCTCCTTGAAGAACTACCTGTATTCATAATCCCACTATCTCTTTCTGAGATCTGGGTGATAAAGTAGCAAGTCTTGATCCGAATGTTATCATTGTTTCTATTGCACTTAGCTGTGTAATGTGTACTGTCCAACCTTTTAGCTTACTGTATTTCTCCTCACTGCAAGCCCGAAAGAACTACAAGGCAGCCTGAGAGTGATTCCACCCAAGGCTAACCTCATGAGCTTCATTGCGTAGCACCAATTTAAGCCTGAAATCCCCATGTTCACACCCAACAGTCTATCGACTGCAGCAACTGAAAGCATAATGGATTTAAAGAGCAGATTTTCCAGATGCTACACTGCATGGAACACCATTGGAACCCATGCTAAACTGCTCTATAAACTAGACTAGGAATAAATTAAATACAAAGAGCTGATTTAAATCAGCACCTCCTCCTGTTAATAAATGTAATGGATTTATTCCCTCCCTTAGCAACCTTCATGTGGAAGCCAACACATTTAACAGCAGTGAATATAAAGAGAGGCAACCGACACAGCCAATTTTAAAAATTTCTACTTTGGAGCCTGGGGAAAAATACCTTTTGGGGATGACAACTCCTCCTATCTCTCATTATTTCTACATATATAACATTTCGGCCTATTCTCTGGCCCCAAGAAGGAATTACAGTCATCCCTCCATATACACGTGGGAGGAAAGCATGAATATTTCTAGGTCCCCCAAGCAGATTTAAGACATAGAAAAAAGGATGATCAATGGATTTAATTCACTTTAAATCTGTGGTGGGAGCATGTGAGGTGGTGGGGTTCCTTTGCAAGGTGGAAGCAGGTGGATGGCAGGATTTGCCACTGCCTCCACTACTGCCCTATGCCATTTTTAATAGGGTCTTATAGACCTCGCCTCACATTTGCACTCTCTCTCAGACTCTCTGTCTCACATGGCTTGAAGAGAGACTGCAAACACTTATAAAAGGGAGCCCTGGTGGCACAGCCACTCACTCACAGCCATAAGGTTGTGAGTTCAATTCCAGCCAGATACTCCAGGATCAACTCAGCCTGGCATCCTTTCGAGGTCACTAACATGAGTACCCAGCATGATGGGGGCAATTAGCTTACACACTGTAAATCGCTTAGAGACTGGTTAGTACAGTATGAAGCAGTATAGAAACATAGCTGCTATTGCTATTACAATAAGTCCCTATTACAAATAGTGTAAGGCAGCAGTGGGAGCAGTAGCAAATAACCTATGAATACTGAAATCCACAAAAGTTAAACCTGTGAATGTGGAGGAAGGACTGCAATAGTTTTAGATCACACTCTAAGCTATGCAGTAGCAAGTGCTTAGATAGTTCAGGTCCACTAGGGCTGAGCAGTCACAGAAGATGCAGGTCAGTCCAGGTCCTATATGTGTCATCAGCTGATGCAAAATGAGGGAAGGGGTGGTGGTAAGGTCTCAGTCATTCCAAAATAGCTTACAGGAAACAAGCAGTCAAAGAGACCAAAGAGAAGGAACGAGAGAGAGAAGATCTATACCTTATAGGCAGTGTAATGGGTCAGAAATTCCAGAAATCCAAAAGCACAAAAGAGAGAATCTTTCAAATCTTACATTAGTTGTTTGCACTGAAGACTCTCCTTCTCCTCTGCAAGAATGATAGGTGTCTGACTTTAAAAGCCAGGTAGCCAATGACTCCCCATCTGGTACGTCAGGTTGTACAGGATTTACTGTTCCTCTGTTTCTGTTTGGCTCACTATTGCTGTACTAGGGAGAAAGGCCTCCTTTCTCCTTTCCTGGAGTAGAATGGAGACTAAGGCCGCATACAGACAGGCCAAAATAAAGCTGCTTCAGGTCACTTTGGAGCTATGCTGTTTAAATGATGCATGCGTACTAAGAGTCCAGAAGCCGCACCAAAGCCACAATCCAGTCCTAAGGACTAGAGCGCAGCTTTGGCACAACTTCCAGACTCTTAGGACGCCTGCATCATTAAAACAGCATACCTCCTAAGTGAACTGAAGCAGCTTTATTTTAGTCTGTCTGTACAGGCCCAAATAGTCCAGAGTGTGTGTATTATTGCTCTTGACTACACAGGGCCTGTACAGACTGGCACTATATGCCGGTCTGTGGGCAGAGTCAAGGTGCAAAGTACTCACGCTGGACACCCTAACTCCATCCCCAGGGTGCCATTTTGGCACGCACCGGTCCACACAGCGTGCGCCATCATGGTGTGACTTCGGCGCTGCATCCACATGATGCAGTGCTGAGGGAGCATCATAAGGCCATGCTGCCATGGCTATGGCACCCCGTGGAGGTCACAAAAAGGAACTACTCCAGAGGCCAGATTGGGGCCATGACATGAGGTTGCCATTGCCCCAATCTGGCCAGTATAGCCCCTTGGACTCTAGGGAGGGGCACTCTTCTGGCACTGTAGGCTCTTCCTGACCTGACTATTTTGAGTTGGATTCTTTGGATGCCACCGACTGAGTTATAACAGTCACAGAGAGAAGTATATAAGATGGAATGTAGTTCATTGACACTTTTTATTATTTCCCCTTATTCTTGTCATAGACAAAGTTACCATAAGCTCCCAAACAAAAACTAAGAACTTGTATCAAACTGACATGACACTCCAATTTTGCAAAGAAACAGAAGGCTACATGAAACTGCTGAAGACTGGAAAACAAGTGGACTTTTCAGCTATTCTGCAAATCAAGCCACTGAAGTGAATGATTTATTCATATATTTAAATGTGTCAACTGCCTTTATTAAATGTTGTTGTCTATTCTACCTGAGAATTCTAAATACCCCTCCTTAAAACTGCCAATACCACAATGCAACAGGAGGCAGCTAGAGGAGTCAAAGTGGAATAGTAGCACTTTAAGAGTATAGTGTGATAAACATCTTTGTTGTTGTCATGTGTTTTCATGTTGACTCTGACTTACTGTGACCTTATCACAATATTTTGCTATTGCCCTCCTCTGAGGCTGAGAAAGCAGGACTTATACAAGATCACCCAGTGCATTACATACAAACATACATACATACATACATATCTAGACTAATAATTTTAAAAATACATTTAAAATGACAGAAATTAAAAAATAGGAATACAAAAGAAAAGAAGAAGAAAATGACTTCTAATCTTCCATATATATATATATATATTCATACCTCTCTCTCTAAAATTAAAGCATATTTCCTTTTTTCAATAACTTATTTTTTCTACTCAAAACCAAAAATTACCACATCATTTTCTTTTCTTTTCTTTTTTGCAAAAAGCCTACAAGGGTTCTCCAGTTTAAAAAAAAAAAAAAAAGACATCACTAACAACTTTTCTCTAATCAAACCATATAATTTGTCCATTCCTGCTAAATTTATCATAATCGGCAACCAATTCTCCAAAATGGTTAGCGTTAAATTCTTCCATTTTGTGCATATAACAACCTTGCTGTCATATTCATATACTGTAATAGCTCTTTTCCAACTGTATATCCATCAAACCACCACCACCACCCCTTTTTAAAAAAAAAGTTCAGAATTTAACTGGATATTAATCATTAAGATCCTCTGCATCAATAATATGTATCTGAATCTAAAAACGTATGGATTCAAACCCTGATCTTCCACAGTCCTAGCACAACACTCAAACTACTACACCACACTGGATCTCTTTATATATAGTGAGAATGAATAATTCATATTGCTCAGTCAGTGCTGTAAGACCTGACCGGTAGCAACTTACCAAGGCTTCAGAGAGATTTCCCCCAGCTCCCTTATCCCACCTTCCCCTCACCTCACCTGAAGCCTGGTATCAAACATAAGGGAGTGAGAAACAGAGCCTCTATATTCAGGCACTGCATACATCTGGACACAGCTACACCACCATTTCAAACAGCACACTCAACACTCTTGTCTAAGAAGCAAGCCCCGCTGATTTTAATTAGACTTATACTTTCATATCTAGGACTGCAATTTAAATATGTTTAAAACCAATTAAATGGTTACTGCTTCCATATCATGCCTTCTTCAGAACCCTGTGACATGTAGTTTTATATATCTGTGGATAATTGTGTAACCTAGTCCTCAAAAGAACTGGTTTCTAGGTTTTCTTGGCTTAGAACCAGAGAACAAGATTTAAAGTAGTCTACATCAGACATCCATAAAGGAGCTCGTCTAGACCAGCCAGAATACTCTGGGCTGCTCCCACAGTACTCTAGCCCCAGATTCCCACCATTACTTCCCCACTTTGTAGTGATTCCAGACAGTTGTCACCACTTGTTTGTACTGTGTTCCCCAGAAGTGTCATCACCCAAGTGAGTTGCTCTCTCCAGCATCAAAAACAAAGTGCCCAGCATCGATAGGTTTTTGTGGGTTTTGGGGGCTATGTGGCCATGTTCTACAAGAGTTTATTCTTGACGTTTCGCCAGCATCTGTGGCTGAAGATGCCAGCCACAGATACTGGCGAAACATCAGGAATAAACTCTTCTAGAACATGATCACATAGCCCAAAAACCCCACCAAAAACTGTGGATGCCAGCCATAAAAGCCTTCGACTGCCCAGCATAGGTCACACAGCTGGGCATTTCACTGTGCCCTACTCACACCAGCAAAGGCTGTGATGGGTGATACAGTGGGACACATGTGTAGATAGCCACCAAGCATCACTAGTGTGATGACTGGGGCCCCCCCAGTCATCTGGGAACTTCTCCTGAACCATAAGGGGTTAATCAAGGGGAGGTACATGCTAATGAGAGCTGACATCACATGCTAATGAGCTGTGACATCATAGCTGATGCAAGGTCTAACTGACCAATCAGAGAGTAGAACCGCGAGATTCAAGAACTTTCTATGGAAAATCTTTAAAAAGGCTTGTGCAGCCATGCGGTCCTTTGTCTCTCTCCCTCTCTCCTCTGGGGGGGGGGGGAAACCAAGTCTCTCCCTTGATCCTCTCCTGAGGGGGAAACCAGATGCTGTCTCTTTGAGTCTGGGAGACACAGACTCAAGGGAATGCAGGTCGAGAGGCCAGGGGGCCCTCCCTGCATCCAGGAACTCCAAAGGACTACAAATCCCATCTGTTGTGAGTAGTTAGGAATGTGTTAGCTAGTGCGTTTAGGCCTTTTGTTATTTTCAACAATGGCTTGTCTGGAATGAATTCTGTAACTATGTTCTTTGACCTGCAAGGCAAAGGAGCTTTGCAAGAGTGTTATAAATTCTTTCTATCCTATTCTATCCTTTTTTAAAATAAACTTCTTTCTTTTAAAAGCATCTGCTATCTCTGTACTCCTGTACACGTGCCTTATTCGGTCACTGATTGCTGTGGGTTAGCAAGAAAGGAAACTAGATCTCTCTCTCAAGCAAGTCTCAGTGTGTGCTTGGGAAATATAGTTCATTGATATTCACTGAGTGGTGGCAGCGCGGCTTTAGGACCTCAAGGGGTCTCATTCCGCTCAACAGGGAGCGAGAATGGAGATTTAGGAGATCCTAGAGGGAAAAGTGTGACAAGAGGGGACTCCCTGGGAGTAAAGGGCCACGTACAGGGCGCCAAGGGCTCCAGGGAAAGGCCCCCAAGTCACCACAACTAGGAAGTGCTTGAAATTTTCCTTCAAAATCAGGAAGAAAAAGTATGTTTTTAAATACTTGTTTAAGGGAGGGATGGGGCAGATTCAGCATGGAACTGGACTTAAGCAAACAGTCCACACTAAAATTGGAGATTTGGCACAAAGGAAGAACAAGGCATGACAAGGATGGGCAAAGTGCAGCCTGTGGGAAGGCTAGGAAGTTGTACTCATGGCAAATGAAGTGGAATCATAGTGCTGTACCTGCAGTGTGAAGGGGTTCCAGAAGCAGAAAACCTATAGCCCTCCAGATGTGCTTTTGTTCTAGTTCCCATCATCACTGATTAAATAACAATGCTGACTGAGATTGATGGGAGTCCAACAAAATTTGGGGAGAGCACAGGTGTCCCATCCTTGCTGTAAACAACAGATGCTGCCCTGTATCTATGATGGGATAGAGGCAGTACTTTTTAATTATAATTTTCCCCCAGAATGCTGGAGAGATGTTAACATCACCCTTTTGTGAATATTTCATTTATTCCTCAGAGTCCCTGTTGACTTTATTACTTTGAGGGCTGCAATACGACAATTACAAAATGTTCAAATATAATGCTATCGAGCAGATCTACGATTGCTTCCTGATTTAGTTTCACTTGTATTATGTCAGTCAATGCATGTTACATAAGTAAGTCATGTTCTTTTATTGTTTTCTTTTGAATGGACTGTGGACTGTAAATAAAGATTGATTGGTTATTAAAATATGTAAGTTAGAGGTATCCTTTGCAAGCAATGGGGGTAATTACTGTGAGCCTCATGTCTCTGAAGCAATATGCTCTTCATTTTCCTTGACTTCAAGCCATGGCAACAGAATGGATCTTTCATTTCCGCTTATCAAATGTTACCCGACAACTCTTCACCAAAAGTACAGCATTTCCCAAACTACTGTAATTCACCAGGGACCCCCCCCCCCCTCCTTCAGGCTGATTTACAGAACTGTGCTGACTTATCTTTGAGATAAACTGTCTTTTCCTCCTGCTGCTGAACAGATATAATAAATGAGAGAAAGGAAAGACTCAAAAGTGAAGTTGGCAGAGAAGAGTCTAGGGAAATAAGAAAATGAGAACAGGGTACATCAGGCTAATATGTAAGCAATGTGGAAAGTACTGCAACTGTAAAAAGTTGGCATTCCCACTCACTGATACAAGTGTCTAATATGTGGTTTGTCGTGATATGTGCCAACTAACTCAAAAGTCTGTTGTTGTTCAGTGAGGGCTAAGCCATTGATGGACCACATCAGAGAGGGGCTCTAAACCACTATCTCCAGAATGGTTCAGCTTATAACGGAGATTTGCAATTTGTCACAGTGTGGAAAGAATACTGGAAATGATCTAGCCCAGCAAGGCTCTTCTATCTTGTTCATACAGGTTACACAGACATGGCATTAACATGCTTCATTTGCATTCCAGTACTATTCACCATACTGACACTTTGTTGCATTTAAAGCCAACAAATATGTATATATTCAGATTTTGTACTTTGAAAGAAGGATCCCCATCAACTTGAACTATGAGAACCAGCGTGGGTATTCTGCAGTTATTGATTTATTTAGCACATTTATACCCTCGTTTCCTTTAAACATCTCAAAGTATCTGTGGCATGGCCCTACAAGAATCCCATATGAGCAGCATAAAGGCCAGGCATAGTGCATGAACCCTATGAGAATTTGATATCCTAAAACCTTCTAATATCCTTCTAGAGCAGGAGGAGACAACTTGTGGCCCTCCCCTCTTGTTGGGATCTGCTGGACTACAGATCCCAATGATCATATTTATCAAAGCCTGTTACAGTCAAATAATGTATGAGGCCTTTCCACACAACATGATTATAGCACTATGAGTCCTCTTTAGCTGTCATGGATATGCCCTATGGAATCCTGGGCTGTATAGTTTGGTGAGAGCTATTTTGCAAAGAATACTAAATATCTCTCCCATACCCTAAAGCAGTGGTCCCCAAATTGTGCTCTTTAAGAGATTTTGGACTTTATCTCCCAGAAGCCTTAGCTATGGTGGCCAATAGTCTGGAACTCTGCTAGCCAAAATCCCTTAAAAAGCACCATTTGGGGACCACTGCCCTAAAGGCACCAGATCCCTTCTGATTTTGGAAGCTAAACAGGGTCAACCCTGTTAGTACTTGTATACGACACTGCCAACAAATACCAGGTGCTGTAGACTATATAGTTTTCCCTCCGTATTGGCCGGCTAGCCATCCATAGACTGGAGCATCCATGGATGGCCCCAACCCGTTGTTGTCAATGGTGGTGCATGTGCATAGCTGCAGCGACTCAGCCACATGCACTTTGGCATCCAGTGACAATAATTGGACTTGAAGTCCAGCATTTTAGTTCAGAACTAAACCCCCACTGATACAGAGGGCAGACCATATTTCACTGCCAAAACCACTTCTGAGAATTCTTTACCTAAGAAAACCATGTAAAATTCATGGAGTCACCATGTTGACAGGAAACATGAAGTCACACACACCCATACAAACTGCAAAATCCAGGATGTCATAGGATGCAACCATGACAGTTAAAGTGGAATCATAGTGCTGCTATACTGTGTGTGTGAAAGGGGACCAGGTATTTTTTTTTCAAACTTTACTTATACAACAAAATCACAGACTAACAAGAGGATGTAGGTCGTTGTGTGATAAGAGCCAAATTCAGATTTCTGCAATAGACTGGAACTTGTTGATTAACTTAATTCAGCCAGACTCACCCTCCAGGCTCCAGCTGAAGTTCCCCCTATTCTACCGTTGCCACTTTGAGGTTAGCAGTCACAAAGTCATTGCCTGTGCTCTAAAAGAAGCCAGCACTGTTATGGACTTCTTCTCTTTAGAAAAGAAATTGGAAGAAAGAAATCCAAGTGATTCAACAGCTTTATTCTAGTTTAGGCAACAGCTTGCATTTTCTAAGTCATCCTGTCATTGTTTCATTGGCCATTGGCACGTGCTCTAAACACCCTAAATATCCTGACAGCAAAGTATTAAATTGGGTAAAGATAACTCTGTGTGTATGTGTGCACATGTATGCCCAAGCATGCAAGTGTTCACTTGGTATTTGTTCAGTGCAAAAAACAAAAACAAGCCGCACTGGGTCACTTTGGTCCAGAACAGACATAAATAGCCATATTTCCTAAAGATCAGCACTACCAATAACCTAGAGAATATACAAGATGTCTGAGCTGGCATTCAGACATGGGAAGCTGATTTTTAAAAACAAAACAAACAAACAAAAACCGTACTGTATAAATATCAGAATCCCAGAGGCCATCCTGGTTAGAGGACACCCTGGAAATCTTCGTCCATAATGATTCAGCATGCCCTAGATTAACTGGCAAAAATAGTTAATTCCCTAACAACAAGTTAGAGTCATTTATCTGTATAAAAAGATCCACTGGATCTTTATCCTACTATAACATCCTTGTTAATCCTATAGTATCCAATGGTCTAATTTGTCAGAATAATTATGTTCTGATTATGCTCTTGTACTGCAAGCCTTAAGACAACAGGTTCACATCAATGAAGTGTCAGCACTGAGGCGTCTTCCATTACCTTTCCACTGTGGCTTCTGCTGTTGGTTTGAGCCTTAACTCCTGGGAAGTGAATGTATGGTTCTGAAATATTCATAACCTGACTGAATCTATCAACAGAAAACCCTGGCGGGGTAACACTTAAAATGCCTGTTCTCACCTCTTTGCAGCTGCACGCTATGAAATAAGCTAATTGCTCTCAATTAACTGACAGCAACCACCTACTGCATTATCCAAGGATTACATATTAAATTCTCATCATGCCTCTTTGTGAAGAGGAAACTACATATAAACAGTGTAATGGACTTTGATTAACTAAAGCCCACTTGGCACTTCTTTTGTTTTTTGGGTTTAATAGAGCCAAGACAAATTTTCACAAGCGATTTCTATTTTTATGTCAAAATAGACATTGTGTAAAGCAAAGGAGGGGCTGTCACACAGCTCAGCAAATGACATGAAAATTAAATGTGCTTCTCTGTTTTCTATTCAGGTCATGGACACTAGTTGCTGTTCAGGCCCAGGTATGACAAAGTCTAGTTCTGCCTCTTGTCCCCTTAAAAACTGGCATGGGTTGGTAAAAGGCAACCTTTGAAATATTGTTGGATTCCCTTCAGCCCCAGATGGTCAGGGATGATGTATGTAAAAGTGTGACAAAATCAGAGGAAAATAGGTTCCCCCATCCCTTCTGCAAAAGGCTCCAGGGAACGGACCAAGAGGACATTGCCAAGGAACCTCCCATGTCTTGAGAGTAAGAGAGTTGTGCAGTCCTCCAATGTAATTAAAGTCTGGACAGACTTATTATGAAGAGAATTCTGCAATCCCAGAACAGGAAACCTGTGAAGGTCAGGGCACTTCCACCCTGATCCACCAGGGATGCAACCCCACCACTAAGGTTTGGCATGCAGCAGTGGTGGAAAAGGGCACCTTTAAAAGCAGTCCTTTTGGATTAAAACAAGGGGGAGGACATGCACATTGCTTTAAAGTTGCTAGTGATTGCGGACCTGAAGAAGTGATAATTGCATTGAGGCTCAACTCACTACAGATGTCATGCATAGTGGCACATATGGATTTTATGCCTGTGCACTGCTCCTCTCGAAACATCCTACATCTAAGAATTTTGGTAGGAAATTCTCCTGCGCTGCTGCACAATGTGGAGCAGGGGAGATAGAAGTGAAGGCAATTTCATGCCAATGTAGCTGGGACACATTTAGAACCTATCATCTGACTGTAATATTTTTTTCTCACAAAAGAGCTGTACAACTCAAGGACTTGTTCCACCAGACCTCCTCATGACAGAGGAGCCATGAAAGTCTCTGCAAGGCACAACTTACAATGACCACAATGTCAGCCACATTCCTATGTATCTACTGCACTTCCAAAAGAATGTTTCTGAGACCTTTTACAGCAGACGGCAAAATCCTTCATACTAAAAAAAATGCAACTGAACAGGAAACAAAAATTTAAGCATAGACAGTCAGGAAGAAGATTAAGCAGAGAAATATGAAACAAGGTTTGTTACCTCTAATTTCCTATAACAAGAAGACTCATCCCAATGCTATTGCTGTGGCAGTCAAGGAGGAACTGGATGGGAACCAGGCTCTTCTTGAGCATGAGAAAAGGAACAAGAGGATGGGTTTTCTGGCACAGAACCTGTGTGTGTGTGTGTGCGCGCGCTGCACAATAAAGATTTTATTCTAAGTTACCTTACTGTCATATAGCTAGAAGAAAACATTTGGATTTTTAGGCAGTCTACATTAAACATCAAGCAAGAAGTTCCAAGACTTTTTAAAATTGAAATATTTTGTGGACGTAGGTACCTTCCAGAGGCTTCTTGTTCATTAGCAGTTGGGATAGAATGGAAACATTTCTCATTTCTCATAATGTTGGGAACAGATCTGTGACCTTGTATATGAGGGTAAAGCAAGTGCTAGAACAAAGTACCTTGTCAACATTCACATGTACCTTGTCAACATTCAAAGAGAAGATTTTGAAAACCTTGCATGGTTCAAAATTCCACATACCTACAAATCCACTAGATTAAGAAGGGCCAGCTATTTATATATGCTACCATCTTTGGCCTCTTATGAGATCACTATTATCTATTATGCTGGTGGTATTGATAAAATGGGCATTGATATAATGGATGTGTATGAAACAACATCAGTTCCATAATTATGGCTAATTTACAGTGACAGTGGCTTGCTTATGGACACATCATGACAAAACATGTATAGGTCCCATAGCTAAGTGCTAGATATAGATTTATTTCAGCTACATGTCATATTTAATTTTAATGGGCAACAGCAGTTTTTGAAAGGGATCTGTAAACTTTTATAAGATATTGGTTTACATATGTGTAGATTGCTGGTCCTATACCACTGTGTTGGCAAAAAAATTAAAAAGGCCGTGCACCCACATAATGAAATACAATAAACTAATGCAAATTTCAAAGTAAGATTTTCTAGCAAATAGGAACTAACACATTCAGCTATGGCAGCAAACTATATGCAAATTTGGCACATATGAAAAGATCAATAACAGCTGAAATATATTCTAGCAGGACACCCCAAAAAATTGTTGTTATTCCAGAGAAACCTATTTGTTCCACTTGGCTGGGCTAAGTCAAGGTTGACAGACAGTGGGATATACACAAAGCAAGCACAAGGAAGTGCTCCATCCACTGACAAACAATGTGCCTACCTACAGTAGAAAGAAGCCATCACCACAGACGTGGTGCCAGCAGATTTTTATCTATTCTCAGTTCTTTCTAATGCTTCTCTTTAAAATTAGTGGGAAATCTGGCCATTGTAATTTGTTTGCTTGTTTGGTAAAGCATATGAATAATTGGAACAGATAGTTAATGCTTGTAAATTGAGAAGCTGGACAAATCTGTATACAGCCAGCCAATTAGAGTTCAAGGAGGGAGGCTGATGGAGAGACATAAAAACCAGGGGGTTACTGCAAAAGAGTTAGATAAGACCAGTTAGAAATAGAGAGAGGGTCAAGTAGAAATGAAACTAGGGCCAGGGCCAGTTAGGAAGAGTGAGTGTGGAAAGGTTTAGGGAGAAGTGTTACTTTGTTTAAAACTGAGGTGTTACAATGTACTGTGTGCAGAAAAAGTACAGTTGGCCCTCCGTTTTTGCGGGGGATCCATTCCAGAAAAGCCCCCTGCAAAAATGGAGGCTCATGTGTATGCAAGCCTCATCGGCTTGAATGAGGCATACACCATTAGAAATAGCAGTGGTCACCCCTCCATGGATAGTCGAGGTCGCGGATCTCAGATCCACGAGTTAGGAGGGGCAACTGTATAAGGTTAGATGTTTAATTTATTTCTTATACAATAAATATCTCTCTCTCTCTCTCTCTCTCTCTCTCTCTGTGTGTGTGTGTGTGTGTGTGTGTGTGTGTGTGTGTGTGTTGTGTGCCTTCAAGTTGCTTCTGACTTATGGTGATCTAAGGTGAATCTTTCTAGGCAAGATTTGTTCAGAAGAAGTTTGCCATTGCTTTCCTCTGGGGCTGAAAGCATGTGACTTGCCCAAGGTCACCCAGTGGGATTCATGGCCAACCAGAGAATCGAACCCTGGTCTCCAGATTCATAGTCCAACACTCAAGGCATCCAGGAGCCAGCATGGCATAGTTAATTTTATAATTAACAAGGAAGAGCAGTTATACTTTACCACACTGAATCCACTGATCAACACATCCACTTGTCCAGCATACTGGTCTCTTTGAGGCCTTTGTACCAAATCCCAGGAGAGTTCCTAAGAGTCAAAGGACAAGGTGCAGGATAGGATCCCAAGAGTTGGAACTGCAGTGTAAATCTGGATAGGGAATATACCCCAGTACTTTCTCTTAATTATCATGAATAACCAAAACCGCACTAGAATGTCAACAACAAATATTATTATGGAAACGAGTTTGAATTTTACTTAAGGGATTTTTGGCTGATGAAAATAGAAGTAGCTTAGTCCTGTAAATGCTTAGCTTTAGCATATTACAAAACACTGGTGCAGAGATGAATCTCTACCATGTTGCATTAGTTTTCCTTGAATAATAAATGAAACTTTATTCTCCATGGACTTCCAAGATTATAGATAATTACATTTACTTATTAATATACCATTTCCTATTTAAAACGTTAATGTTCTATACACTGTGCAGAGTCTAAGACAGCCAACAAAGTAAAATGCAAGTTAGAAGTTTCATATTACAAGGGAAGAGGTACTAATAAAACTCTCCCATGAGAATGAAGCCAGGAAATCGTGATCTTGATGTGCAGCTCTTGGATCAATGTATAGACTGGGCTAAGCTTCAAAATAACTTGCTACCAAGTAAACAATATTACCTGTAACACTTTCCTTTGGTAGAATAGTGACAAAATTGTGACATTCTCCTTCTGCAATAACATATTTTATTTTTATCCCGCCTTTCTCCCTGGAAACATCACTAAAATTTAGTTATTACTCTAAAATACTCGTTTCTACATGTACCATAATAAATACAGATAAACATATTTTGAGAAAGAGATGATTACATTTTATTTATCTATTTATTTATATCCTGCATTTCTCCAGATATAGGGATCCAATCATGGCAGAGTGGCCAGAGGCTGTTCCTTCATGCCCATCTGCTTTGCCCCTATGTCTTTAAATCTGTATTTTTAAATGCATCTTGTGTTAAAATAAATCCACATTGAAATATATATATGGTCTCACTTCACCAAGACTAATGTATTGGTAGCTAGAAGAACTCTGGACTGAAGCCAGGGACATTGTCAGGAAGGAATGCAAAAAAGACATTATCTGCAGCCAAAAAGAATGACAAGCCTCAAAGGATGATAGATGAAATTCTTCAAGCAGTTAAGAACAACTGAGAAGCAAAAACAAAAGGCAAAAACAAAAATCAGAGCCTAAAAGAAATAAGGTCAAAATAGGGTCTGAATGCAAGTGTTCAGCGACTTGTGTACTGGGAAAAAAGAGCTACTATAATAATCAATATATAGAAATAGAAGATGACAACAAGAAAAGGAAAAACAAGAGACCTCTTCCACACATTCCAATAACCATAGGGAGATTTAAATCAATAGTAGGAATGCTATACAAACAACAGGGGAACACATTACATGACCAAGTACAGGTTAAGTCTTTCTTATCTGAAATGCTTGGAACTAGAAGCGTTTTGAATTTCAGAGTTCTTCAGATTTTGGAATATTTGCATATCCATAATGTAATAGTTCAGTGATGGGACCCAAATCTAAACAGGAAATTCATTTATGTTTCATATGTACTTATACACATAGCCTGAAGGTAATTTATACACCATGTTTCTGTGGACAATTTTGGATTTTGGAATATTTTGGATTTTGGAATTCTAGATCAGAGAGACTCAAGCTGTACAAGTAAAAAGACAATGGAAACAATACACTGAAGAACTATATAAAAAAGAGATGAAAGGATAACACACTCATTTGAGGAAGAACCATTCGAAGATGAACCTACAGTTTTAGAAAGTGAACTGAAAGCTGCACTCGGGACACATAAGAGAAATAAATCATCAGGGACAGATGACATACCAATAGAGCTACTTCAAGCTACAGTGACTGAATCTACTCTAGTTCAAACTAAAATCTGTCAACAAATATAGGCGGTTTACAGACCGCCAAATAGTACGTCATCAATACGTACTAGGGTTAGGAAGGGGCGGTGCTTCCGCACCCCCCAACCCTAGTACGTATTGAATACGTACAAGATGGCGGCGCCCTGTTCATACGGGCGCCGCCATCTTTACGTACTGGACGCACAGCATCCAGACGTGTCGCGCCGCTTGTGACGTAGCGAGCGCGCCCCTGGCGCCTCGCTACATCGCAAACGCGACGGTAAAAGAAGCTCCATTTTGGAGCTTCTTTTTTCGGTCCGCGCGGGAGTCGGGCCGTCTGAAGGCTCCGGCTCCCCCGCGGACCTACTGGCGGCGGCCTGTACCCCGCCATAGAAAACAAAGCAAATTGTTTTCAAAAAAATTGGAAATGCTAAAAATATATCCCAATCCTCAAGAAAGGAGACACCAGGAATTGCAATAACCACAGGATCATTGAAATAATTTCCCATGTAAGCAAAGTGATGCTCAAAATTCTACAATGAAGACTTTTCCAATATATGGAGTGAGAAATGTCAGATGTCCAAGCTGAGTTGAGGAAAGATGAGGCACTAGGGATCAAATTGCAAACAGCAGGGTGTGTTTACACTGGAAAAGATAAGGTTAAGAGATGATATGATAGCCCTGTTTAAATATTTTAATTGATGTCTTCCTGAAGATGGGCCAGGTTTGTTATCTGCAACTCCAGAGAATAAGACCCAGAACAATGGATTGAAACTACAGGAAAAGATACCACCTCAACATTAGGAAGAGTTTCCTGGCAGTAAGAGCTGTTCAACAGTGGATTATAGAAAAGCTTTTGATAGTGTAGATCATGGAAAAAAGATAGGGATTGCTCTTAAAGAAATGGGAGTGCCACAACATGTAATTGTCCTGATGTGTAACCTGCACTCAGGACAAGACGCTACCATCAGAGAAACACTGTCACTATTGTTAATTGCTATCTTTAACTTATGGAGACCGTATGAATGAGAAATCTTCAAGATCCTTGGTCATCAACTAACTACCTTGCTTACTTCCTGCAAACTCAGGGCTGTGGCTTCAGTCAAGTCTACCTGTAATGTAGTCTTCCTCCATTTGTACTGCCTACCACTTTACCAAGCATTATCCTGTTTTTTAATGAATCATATCTCACAATATGGCCAAAGTATGATAGCTTTAGTTTGGCCATTTTGGCTTCTAGTGAGAGTCCAGGCTTGTTTTGCTATAGGAACCATTAATTTGTCTTTTTTGCAGTTCGGGGTATCTGCAACTCTCCTTCTGCACTTCAAATGAGTTGATTCTCTTCCTGTCAGCTTTCTTCATTTTCAAATGTAACCCTGCTTTTGCAATTTCTTCCTTGTTTGATATATACAGCACCTAATAAATCTCAATAATGAATAATGTATGATATTTTAAACGAGAACTTTTTATCCGGTTTCTTTTTTTTTTTTTAATTAGCAGATTAATCTGAGAACAGAAAAGAACAGGTATTGTAGTAAACACCTGCTGAAGTGACACTGACCAGAAATAGGATGATTTGGTCTAGACTCGTGTAAAAGAGGGCAAAAATATAATGATTATATGCAGTTCTATGTTTGGATAAGTCAAATATTTTCTGGAATTGTGTAGTATATATTATCATAATGGAAAGGACTCTCTGTACCCATACTGAAATGTAGTGTGATCAGGTGAGTTGAATCAATTATTCCATGCGCAAATTAAAAAAGACTCATCCATTAATTTAACATTCTTTGCTGCAAGTGGCCTACTAAACTTTTCTAGCTTTTTTAAATAACTTTTTTGGGTGGGGGGGATGAGCTGCATATTGCAATGGTAAGGCACCTTGAAAGGGAACGACAATGTAACTGATAAAAAAAACCAACCACTTTAATTAAGCTTGCTGAAGGTCGAGTGGATAACAAATCTTTCAAAAATCAGGAAGCTAACAAGCTTTAAAAATGACCACTTGCTCTAAACTTATGTGACAGATTCCAATTAACATTCTTTTAAAATGTTCTTTATACAATACTAATAGAAAAGAACAAAAAATAAGTATAGCAACCAAAATTCTACCTTTATTGCTTTCCTACCTACTACCTGCTTGCTTTGGATTTTGGTACATTACCAAGTGGATAACAATTACAGAATTATCACCATCTTGCTTAGCAACAAAAGGGAGGGAACAGTTGTTCCAATGGTACAGTTGCAATACACAATATGCATTTAATCCCAGCTGAGAAACACAGCTTTCACCAACAGCTGGCAAAATACCTAACTGGGTGTGATTAATGAAGAATTCACCAAATAGATGGTCTAATTAAATAACAGTGACTAATTAGTAATTAGTACATGATTCAGACAGATAAAAGCATTTAGATATGTCAGATGGAAATTTCATCATTAATGCATTCTTGCATAACAAACCAAGCCAAACCCTCCTCCTAAATTTTATAAAAAAATGTACTGGTAGATATATGATGAAAAGAACATGGAACATAATAAAAATTTACACAACAATAACACAAATACCATAAATGAGCACACTGTATATAGCTCGATTAAATCTATTCTAGCACAGAGCCTTGTGTATCTTAATGCACAATATGGAATAAATGTGCTGTAGATCACATGAAGCCCCCTGCATTATTTGGGAGGGGGGACAGAATCCACCAAGATGTCCCCACACTAGCCTGATTTTTCATTCCTGGAAGCTACCAGTTAAATGTGATTCTCCTTTAAATCAAAATATGATTCTCTCTCTCTCTCTCTCTCTCTCTCTCTCTCCTTTAAAACTAGATCGTATCTTCTGACTACTACTACTTCATGTACAGTCCATGCCAGCAAGAAGATTGCAGGCCTAATGGATATGGCCACCCTTGCCTTAAATTATCCAAACATGAAAGCTTATCCAGTAATATAATGTGTTCATTCATAAGTGTTGCAAGACTTCTGTTCTGCTGCAGCAGGTGTTTTACTGGGAGCTTCAATTAGTTTTGATTATATGGTTTATAAAACATGTCTTGTTATATGCCTTCAAGTCAACTCTGATTTATGGTGACCGTATTGGGTATGTGGGAGGGAGGGTAAGCAAGCTTTATTCAGAGAAAGTTTACCTTTGCCTTCTTCTTTGGCTGAGAGTGTGTGACTTTCCCAAGGACAACCAGTGGGTGTCTATATCTGAGCAGAGATTCAAACCCTGGTTTCTAGGCCAGTACTTAAATCATTACACTGTGTGTTTTATAAATCTATGTTCATATAATTTCTGGACAAGATGTCAGTTTGAAGATTTAGGTTCCTTCAAATTAGATAAAATGTATTTCTCACTGAACCCAAATCATGGTATTTGAAGAACCTCTTAACATAGTATTTAGATTCAAGAAGATCCCACAAACAATAAATGATGCTTTTGAGGAATCAAGGGGAATTCTCAACCTTCATTGTTATGAAGTCACATACATCTTTTACAAATGAATTCCATGTATAGGAAGTCAAAATTTCCAGGACCTTATCAAAAAGTATTTTTCATGTAACTTGATTTTTGCACACGCCCAGCTTGGAAGGGAAAGTAAAATTGTAGGCTATAAAGCATGAAGAATATGGTGACAAAATAAGACTACCCATTGCTAACATGGTGTACCAGACTTGAAGAGGTGTGATTTATAGAGAGGTTCTTATGTTGGAGTTTGAACATAATGCTGAGTGGGCAAGACACTGCATTGTAACCTATGAGAATGTGGTGCTGCTTTTCGGACAGAGAGACCTGTGGCCCTTCCAATGTTGTTTGTCTCCAGTTACCACCAGCCTTTGCCATCCTGGCTAATGTTGAGGTATAGCAGCCCATCAACATCTATAGAGACATAAGCTGTCAATTTCTGCTGTACTGGACCCTTCTTTTGATTGCTTGATGTCCCATGAATGCTACATTAGATAACAAGCCATTCAAGAATAAGATCTCATTTTAAAAAACAGATCACTCTCAGTAGCCAGGCAACCAATCTTGAGACACAGGATATAGCGAGGATACACATCTCAAAACACTTAGCTTTCCACTTGCTTTGGTTGTCCTAAGAAACTATCTTCAACTTTTTGGCAGAAGCAATCGAAAAATCCCATCTGCTTCTCAGTTAACATTTCCAAAAAGCCTGCTCAAGCCATATGGGTGCTGTTGTTTCTTATCAATTATTTATTTTATATGGAAAAATAATTAGACAAATATGATTAATGGATGGGAGCATTCAGCACTTGCAGATGGCAGTGCTAAATATTCATTTGTTGCAGAGGCTTCTTTGGGCAGGTAGAACAATATTGTTCTATATGTGGCTTTAATTCTACATTTGGAAGCTCTGCCAAGAGAGAAAAGCAAAACTTAATTTCCTGGCTTCCTCCTCATTATTCCTCCCCACACACCCTGAATAACAATGGATCAGATGATTCCACAAACACAGTTTCAAGCTAGCATTGCTTCTAAGCTACTGCAAATTTCTGGCCAGTCTTGCTGTGTGTTAAAATAAGAAAAAGCAAAATGTTTAGCCACAGTGCCCTCTAGCTTTCCTCACTCTAATTTCACAATATTCAGTACAAATTTCAGACTGAAAAAGAGAACTAAAAATAAAAAAAACCGAGGCACTGGTTTATTTTATAGCAGTGTAAACAGAACTCTTGGTAAGCACTGAAATGCATGCTCCATAAAGTATAAAAATAAACCAGCATTTTCCCTCACTATTCTGTTCTTCTTATAGTTCCCCACATATAAGCTCTACAGCTAGTTTTCCAAGATGATGAAAGATGACTGGATTAACCTAGAGATGCCTGATCACTAATGAAAGAGAGAAAGAGAGGGAAGGAGGGATAAGGAGAGAGAAAGAGACTTTATTACTATTAAGACCAACCTCTGGGCAAAGTGTAGGTAAAAGAATATTTGAAGATATTTCTGCTACACATGATGGTGAAAAAAGTAACTGGTAAAACATATAATGTGGACATCTTAATGGTAATTTGGTTAATAGAGTCAGAAAGACTAAGGAAAGAGTAAACATTATAAGATCTACCTGGGAAGTTTCTTAAAATTGAATATTTAAACAACCTTGTAGTACAGATAGTATATTATAAGAACATTTGCTTAATTATTTCAACCATGCCCAATTAAGAAGAGCAGACATGTTGTGATAGGAGATAAATAAGTATTTCCCTTCTAAAAGTGCTGACAGCAGAGAATTTGAAAGTGAAAGCTCTGTGATATTTAGAGACCTCTAAGGGGAAAAGATAATCAGTCAGGACAAAGGGTTTGCTGTTTTTAAAAACTATAATTCCTAGTGCTGATTAGCATGAAAGTCATGTTTTGTCCATAACCTCCAATTGTCTCATTTTGGCAGGGACAGTCCCAATTAATCCTCTGTCATCCCTCTTCTTTGCTGGGAAAACATTCCACTTTCACTCTCCTCCTCCCACTTTCTCCTTTTGTCCTCACTTTACTTCTGTTGCTGCATACTGCATTCAAAATGCAAAAGTAGTTTGCATTCAATTCAGCAGGGGGAGGGTAGGGGGAGAGTCTTGTCCTTCTCATAGGTTCAGGCAAAAGCAAACTGCTACATCCTCTCCTAACTTGGGTATTCTTCCTCTTCAATAACTATTGCCATATTTGAGCATACTGATTTTTCCCAATTTTTATGTCTGAAATGTAAGAGCGTATGTCTACCTTCCTGAAGTAAATCTTCAGACCCATTGCTTGATTATTTCTTTGACTCTCAGAAAATTCAGGTATAGTAATGCTAAGGGGAGATATGCTGTAACTTCTCAGCACTGAATTACAAGTTGTTACTTTCATTTTGTCCTTTCTCAGAGATGCACACATTAAAGATATTTTAACAACTGTGCTTTAATTCTTCCCCAATGTAGCAGTAGAATATTTTTTTTAAAGTACTACATATTTAAAATATTCCAAATTTACTTGCCAAGGCACGGACTTGTTCTGATCCTAAGCAACCACTCTTTATTAGCCTTGCTGTAGCTTCTCTAATTCTAACAATCACTGTTTATTTAAAGGCTGAATTTCTAAATACATTTAGTGAGAAATAAAATCTGAGTAATCTAAAATTACAACAAGTGAGTGTAAAGGGGGGATGAATTAAAGAGACAGTATAGTATAGTGGTTTGATTGTTCAAGTATAAGACCAGGGTTCACATCCCCCATTCAGCTATGAAAACCCACTGAGTGATGCTGTGCAAGTCGAGTGTGACTTGCACAGAGTCACTCAGTGGGTTTTCATAGCTGAATGGGGGATTTGAACCCTCAGCCTAAGAGGAAGGCAATGGCAAACTCTCTCTGAACAAATCTTGATAGGGTTACCATAAGTCAGACTCAATTTGAAGGCACAAAACAATTGACATGAGACAAATCAGAAACAGCCGGGAATTCACAATGCCAAAGTTATATGCATTGCTAATAGGGACCAGGTGGCAAGTCTGGCCCTGCCATGAGCCACAATGAGCCACATTATTGAGGCGATAAATCAAGAAGGGGGGCGGGGTGGATTGTGGTTCCAATCCACCACAGACAGTACCATTCATTTCTGCTACCATCACTTTCACTGCTCTGCACTGCAGCTGCTCTTACATATAGCAAGCTCTGATGCACTGCAGATGGCACTGTTAAAGAGCATCCCTAGGGGACAGTGGCAAATTCTACTTTTAATCTCTGTTGAACTTCAAACAGTATTTGCTGCCATCACAGCAAAGTGGCGTAGTGTGGACCATTCTCTGGGGTGACTTCAGTCACAGTACCATACTCCATGGAAAGATATCTTCCTGTGAGCATAACAAACTGGCAGAGGGTCAATATAGTCTTGGGGAGCCAAAAGGTTGGTGCTACCATGACTGATGTGGTGGCAAAAGATGAGGAGAGAAACAGCAGGCCAATGCAAGTGGGAAGTAACAGGTGTGGGTTGAGGCAGTGGCATCACTAGGTTTGGTGTCTCCTGGTGCAGTAACTCTTGGTGTCACTCCCCCATTGACCTCCATCTATTTCACACCATACAGAATCCTTAATAATGCTTTTTTGCACCAATGATACTCATAAATCATAATTGCCATATGCCACTGAATGTAATTCTAACTGTTGTGACATAAACAACTAGCAAAATTAAAATACCTTCAAACTACGATATCATACGCACAACCTACATAGTGAAGATCTGGTTAAAATGTGATGTTTTTAAAGAAAATGTTTAAGAAATTTCAATTTTTTAATTTTTTAAAATTAAAAATTTGAAATTTTAATTTTTAAAAATTCTGGGGCCTCTCCTTTCTTCTCACACTGAGCTTCACACCATTCCCGCCATCTCTTAAAGCATTTTAAAGGAAAGCAGATGAATGCCACATCCAGTTTCTGCCAAAAGGTAGGTATTTGACAAGAAGTGGTATCACCCCCCCCCCCTTAGGGTGTCACCTGGGGTGATCTTCACCTCCTTTATCATCCTAGTGATGCAGTTTGGGTGTTCAAAGTGTCAAAGAAAATATGGAAACCACAAAAAAAAAAAAATCAAGACAAAGAACCACACAACAAATCCCACGTGCCCAGGGATTTGGAAATTCAGTTAAATGTGGCAAACTGCAGCTTCCATAAACTGCAGGGTTTTCTAGAAACAGATTTTGATGAGATGCAATGGCTTCTTTCGAAAGATATAAGTCAAATATCCCACTGGGTATGCCCAAGTCCTTCGACACACCTAAAGTAGCTCTCTGGATCTCAGCCAAACTATTCAGAGGATAAGTGCATGGATAATAAAAATTAACGAATAATGTATTATTATCAAAATCTGCCCGTGATACTAAATGAGAAAGTTTTTAACCAATGGAGGAAGGATTTACAGAAATTCATTTGGTCGAGAAGGAAATCAAGAATAAAGTGGAAGATAATGGTCGATGTAAGGGAAAGAGGAGGCCTCTCACTCCCAGATTTAAGACTATATTTTCATGCAAATTGCCTTGAATGGATTATGAGTTGGATTAAATTGGAAAACGAAAATTTGCTAAATTTGGAAGGCTTCAACATTAGATACGGGTGGCACGCATACCTGTGGTATGGTAAATTAACACAAAATAAAGAATTCAATGACCATATATTAAGAAGAGCTTTATTACGAATCTGGACTAAATATAAAGGAAAAATCTACAGACATATCCCATTATGAGTGTCACCACATGAAACCCTCATGAAGAGAAGTAAATTAATAGACAGGGGATGGCTGACATATAAAGATTTGGTGGAAAATGTGAATGGAAGGATACAAATGAAAAGCAGGGAACAAATGATACAGGAGGGAATAGAAATGGGTTGGTTTACACATAGGCAGCTTGCAGGGAGATTTAAAGATGATATGAAACAATATGGAATAACTATGGAAAAAACAGAATTGGACATGATAATAATGAATGAAGGAATAGATAGTAAGGGGATGATATCTAAGCTATACAAAGTTTGCCTAAAAATAGATGTTGAAGAAGAAACTATCAAACCCAGTATGGTTGAATGGGCAAAAAATATTGGCAGAAACATCAGACTAGAAGATTGGGAAAGAGCATGGGGCAAAGATTTAGAATTCACGGCGTGTGTGGATATCCGAGAAAATTATATAAAGATGCTACATAGATGGTATCTCCCCCCAATCAGAATTGCCAAAATGTATAAAACTAGAGAGATAGATTGCTGGAGGTGTGGTAAGCAATTGGGAACCTTCTATCACATGTGGTGGTCTTGCCCGGTAATACAAAAATTCTGGAAAGCGGTATATAATTGCATAAAAAGTATGTATAATATAAATGTAAAACTAATTCCAGAAACGTATTTGTTAAACATTGTCACCGATACAGAGGTCAGAAAATACTTGAAGCCAGTACTTTACTTAATCACAACTGCAAGGATAGTAATCGCTAGAAATTGGAAAAACCAGGGAGAAATTGATGTAGAGGAATGGTTGATTAAAGCACTGGATGTGGTAGAGATGGATATGATTACCACAAGTTTAAAGGATACTGTTAAATATGAGAGAAACTATGAAGATATATGGTTACCTCTATCTAATTACTGTAAGAAACGCTGGACATGATCTGGAGCGCTCCAATAATATATGTACAACTTAAGGTTAAGAAATGGTAGGACGGAAAGAGTGGTAATCTCCCTTGATGACAAATATAAGAAGAGACGGTAATTCCCAGACATATTTGACATAATAGAATAAATAAGAAATAGAAATGAGCAGTGGATACCATAGTACCTCCTAGATAAACAGTAATGGACAAAGAGAAACTTAAAGAGTGGTGCGGTAAGGAAAGCTGATTTAAAGCGAGGAACGCAATAAGAAATTCATAGCTGTATAGATATAGAAAGAAGAAATATAAAACTGGAATAGTGGGATCTGGAACTGGAAGACTGTTTTGTTTTTTTTATTTGTATGGATTGATTTGTTGATCTGTTTATGTATGAGATGTATCATCGATGATGTCTTTGATATTTTTTTTTCCTTTTTCTCTTTTTTTTCTCTTTTCTTTTTCATTTATGTCTTTCTCTCTTTCTTATTTTGGGTTATGTAATCAATCTAAATGAGAGTGTATATATGTATGTAAAGAGTATTTTTAAATAATATTAAAAAAAATTAACGAATACAAAATTAAATGTAAAGGAGTGCCAAATTAAACTCATTTATGTCAGTGGGACTGATGTTCTGATCCCAGGAGCAGCTGGGTGCCAAATTAGTGGTGGCAGTAAGTAATGGTTAAGGATGCAGCATAGAGACTGACAGGATATGAGGATAAGCAGTGCTAGTGTGTGCCAAACTGCAGGGTATCTGTGTCACTAAAGCAGTGTATAATTTTTACTTGCCCACTGGTCACTGACTAATTACACACAGTGTGTGTAAAGCTCTGACATTACACAGTATGATGGTTAAGAAATGGGTATGCTACGTCTAAGTGGGGAAACTTTACCTCTGGATGCTATCAGGGAGGTATCATAACATTTTTTTCTGCCAGAGGTAGAAAAGTAAGTGGCATACGCACCTTCCCGACTCATCAGGTCAAGATACAATCAAATTATTTTGGCAGATGAAGCAGAAAGTCCCACACGTACCTCTCCCAATCCCTTGCAGTAAAAATACAATGCAGGTTGCATCTCTCTTGTCTGAAATTCCAAAATCCAAATACTCAAAAAACTAAACTTTTTTTTCATGGGTAGCTGAGATAGTGATACCTTTGCTTTCTGACGGTTCAGTGTACACAAACTTTGTATTGTCCACAAAATTATTAAAAATACTATTTATAAAAGTTACCTGCAGACTATGTATATATATGAAACATAAATGTATTTCATGTTTAGACTTGGGTCCCCCCTTCAAGATATCTTTTTATGTATATGCAAATATTCCAAAATGTGAAAAATTCCAAAATCTAAAACACTTCTAGTTGCAAGCATTTTGCATATGGGAGACTCAATCTGTAACAGCATAGTAAATAACGACCCATTTGCTGCCCTACCAAAATGTGCAACCTGAGGCTGCCATGTCATTTTGCCTTATGGTAGGAGCAGCCTTGGATGATAAGCAAAGCCCTCCTTGGTCTGTTCTCTGAAGAGGAAAACATATGACAGAAAACATCTTCACCAAGCAAGATTCACTTATTTTCCCTTTGTTGGGACCCTTTCATTCCTTCAGCTAAGTAGCCAGGCCTCCTGGCCCAGAAACAATTCACTAGAGAAGGAACTTGTTGCAATGTCTTCCTCCTTTGTCATTAAGCAGTTCAGTCAGTGAAGAAATCTTTGTCTGGAAGCCAGCCAGGAAATTAGCAAGCAGCAGCATGAATGGGACTTCTCTCCCTGCCAAAAAACACTTGCTGCCCATTATCAGACAAGACACTACCATTCACCATGTGACAGTTTTGCCCGATTGAAAGTCTGCAATGGGACACATCTCAGTTCTTTAGGTACAAAAATGAAATGTATTTGACACAATAAACTCTATATAAAAGACTCTGGGTGGAAAGAGAGTGAATGGAACTAGGATTG
Organism: Sceloporus undulatus; assembly: GCF_019175285.1. Classification (NCBI taxonomy): domain Eukaryota; kingdom Metazoa; phylum Chordata; class Lepidosauria; order Squamata; family Phrynosomatidae; genus Sceloporus; species Sceloporus undulatus. The sequence goes on from NC_056526.1 coordinate 63,166,998, forward strand.
ACCACATCTCAAGCGCCTGGCCCTTCTTCTGTAGTCCTCAGGGTAAATGGGAAGGAATCTCTAGGTGTGTATACAGTCAACCCTCCATGTTTGTGGCTTTGAATTTTATGGATTTGATTATTTGCAGATATGAGCAAAATGTTCTCTCTACGAATCTCTAGGTTCTGCAGCGCAACTCTGCTGGATGTTGACCATAGAGTTGCATTGGAGGACCTAGCAATTACTAGAGAAAACACTTCTTTCTATTTGAAGGGCTATATCTCCATATGTGAGCTTGTTTGAGCACTAAGCTCTTCAGGAGAGGCCCTTCTCACTGTCCCACCACCTTCCTAGGAACTCCCTCTCTAGAGAGACTAGATGTCATTTTTTGCTCTTATTTCACCAGCAGGTGAACACTTTCTTTTTTTACCAATTGCCTGTGAAATGTCCTGTTTTGTTGACTTTTAATATTCCATCTTTTAACAAACTTTAAATGGATCAAACTCCATAGATTATTTATTACACACTGTAACAACTGGTACTGGTTTTAACAAATTGTATGCTCCCCTGAGTCCCATTATTGTAGAAAGTGTAGGATATAGATGAATAATATCATAAATAATAGCATCATCTTTGCAACATCACCAAAGTCTACCTCCTGTGACATCACACTCATTTCTATTTCTCGGGGCCTGAGATAGCCCTGACCTAGTAACCTAAATGATACATGTTTATGCCATTTATTGATCACAGATTTCTGTCAGCATTGTCACTAAGCAACATGGTAATTCTGTGCATATAGGTTTGGAATAAGCATATACAAAAACCAATTCAGGATTAAAGCAACAATTAATAAAGGGAAGCAAATCTATACAAATAAATGAGTCTTGCATGGCCTATAACTAGAGCCAGCCAGCTGTCCTTTTTAGCAGAGCTTAGAAAAGTTACTTTTAGGGAAGACAACTGTTAGAATCCTCTGCCAGGCATAATTAGTGACAGGTGTGAAATTCTGAGAGCTGTTTTCTTTTAAAGGAACTTTTCAAAGTTCCAGTGCAATATTTCAAGTTGCTTAGTGGGTTATACACTTTGCTGGTGTAAATTACAAGCTGTGCAAACCAACCCTAATGGAAGGCAATCATAGATGGTGATGTCAAGCCAAAACTCCTGTCCCGTCTTCCCAAACGCTATTACATCTCTTATGCACCGAAATCAGAGTAGTGTCTCCATTACTACAGATAATTAGCTACCAATGTGTTAGGAGCATTTTTTATTGCTAAAAGTCTCATTTAAGTCTACTACTACTTATCAATCAGTATAGCATTTATTCGGTGTGTTAAAACTTTATTTCCAACTGCTGCCAATTCTGTGCTAATTTATTCCCAGTTAAGTAGTACAAAGGAAGTAAAGGAGGCATTTCAATGATTTAGCCAATGCCATTGTTCATTTCCCCCCTTCCTTTATTCTGATAAAAACGATTTTTAAATTGAACACTCAATTATTTTTTTAACTATATTGCTTCAATTTTAATAGGTTCCAATGGTGTAATTTTCATTTTTGCTTCCTCGAGCTGTAGTGGGTCAGGGGCCACAGCAGCAATCTAGCAGAAGAGCAGTCAAGGTGACATTTCTTACTTCCCAGCAGCCTAACCATGCAATATATTTTCTGTCACTTTTTCTGCCACTTCAAATGTATCTATTCTACAAAATGGGGAAAAAACCCAGCCACTCCAAAAATTGTACGATAATATCTATACTATACTTAAATGTAGACTGATGGCATATAATGTAGGCGGTGGGTTACCAATCAACCCCAACAACATAAAGTTGCTACTACAGAAAATTTATTCTTGATTTGTTTTCCTCAACTCTGTGGAACAGCACTTGGGTTTTCAAAGACGCTTCCAGTTGAGGGCAAGCTTGAGCAGGTTTCCACCAGGCTAGTAAGGCTTCAGGTACGGCCCTGGTTGTAGAATAGGCATCAGGCATTTGAGTAACAATCCATGTATTTATGGAGAGGTTCATGACCATAGGCCCATTCACACTATGCAAATGTAATGATGTATTCCTCTTTTACTACAATGGCAACATCCCATAGAGTACTGGGATTGGCAATTTAGAGAGGACAGAGCTGATGTGGTGTAGTGGTTTGGTGTGTTCGACCGTGACCCCACTCAGCCATGAGAACTCAAGCCACACTCTCTCAGCATCAAAGGAGGTCAGTGGCACCACCACCACCACCACCACCACCACCACCACCACCACCGCACTGAACAAATCTTGCCAAGAATACTCCGTAATAGGTTCACTGTACGGTTACCGTAAGTTGGGAGCTACTTGAATGCACACAACAACCATTTAGAATTCTCAGCCAAAGTGTTCCAATGCATCACTACAACTACAAAATTTAAAATCCCACAAAATGGAACCATGGACTTTACAATGGATTAATAGCACTATAATTCATAGTGTGGATGGACTGCCAGGAGGATAACCACTACATGACAAACTGGTCAGAGTAACTACACATATGATAGTTGTGTTCCCTGTCAGTGAAGGCATTATCCACACTAATGAAATCCCAACAAGAATTGTCCCAATAAGAATTGACCTATTGAAGCAATGGGACTTACAAAAACATTAACTTGCCATTCAGCAATTGATTCAATGGACTACTGCAGCTGGGAGTGGCAATGGGCTTTAGAACAAGGTTTTAAACAATTAAGGGACACTATCAAACACATAAAAGGGAGGAATCTACATTGTAAATAGTTCCTTTATCAGAAATTGGCCAGTTGCAGAAAGCTCACCTGATTATAAAAATCTTTGCCTTCTGTGGAAGAAAAAACGGGGGAGAGAAATGCACAACATCCTCTGATAGAGATTTTTTTTGAAGCTGACAAAAGTCACTGAGGAAACCCCTTTTGTGTACCCACTAAAATGTGCCTCTGTGGGTGTTGGGACTGAGACAAGGGCTGTATCCACACTGGAAATAATCTAGTTTCACACCAGTTTAACTGTCATGGCTCATTGCTATGGAATTCTGGGAACTGTAGTTTATTGTAGGACCAGAGTTCTCTAACAGAAAAGGCTAAATGTCTCATAAAACTAAATTTCCTAGAATCCCATAGCACTGAGCCATGGCTGTTAAAGCGGTGTCACCTGGATTATTTCTGCAATGTGGATACAACTGAGGGTCTTTACCAGCAATTTCATTAGTCAACCAGATGCAGACTGAGATACAAAGTAGTGTAGTGCTGCACTAAGACACTGGGAAATCAGGGCTCAAATCCCCATTCAGTCATGGAAACCCACTTGGTGATCTTGGGCAAGTCACACTCCCTCATCCTCAGAGGAAATAAAGAGCAAACCTCCTCTGAACAAATTCTTCCAAGAAAACACCATGATAGGTCTGTCTTAGGGTCTACATGGGTGAGAAATTATTTGAAGGCACACAATAACAAATGCTGATAAGTGCTGTAGCGAGTTGCAGTCCAATAACATTAGAGGGCTACGAGTTATTCTCCCTGGTCTGTCCTGTACAGCTAAGTGACATATCCATGCATGTGAGAGAGAAAGTGTGTGTGTGAAAGAGAGAGAGAGAGAGAGAGATTGACTCATGGGGCAATTAAACTATCAAATTTCAGGCACGGTACAGACCACCCAAAAGAGGTGCCTCCCCAGTGCCTCTCTTTGCTCCGCAGGAGCAAACAAATTGTGTGGTGCTGCTGTGCAGCAAAAAAAAAGAGCACCCGCAAACATCTCCTTTTCCGGGGACTGCTGAGATGCAAGCAAAGCGCCAGAGACTGCCTGGTGATGTCGCAGCTGCGCTGCCCTGTTTGGATGCAGTGCAGCTGTGACATCATCGTTACGCGCCCTGTTTGGTTGGCACGCCACAGCTGCGGCACACCCATGACATACTAGCGCTGCGGGGCATGTGCATGCCCCACCCTCAAGCAACCCTAGCACGTCATGGGCGCACCACAAAGGGCCCATCTGTACCGGGCCTCAGTTAGGAGTAAGATGCAAATTACAGTGTGGTGGAGCTACTACTCTCTGCAAGCCTCCTTAAAAACTGAGTTCTTGAGCTTCAAAATAAAAAAAAAAAACATTTTTTCAGCAGGAGCATTTTGCTATTGCTCATAATAACCCATTCCA
>NC_056526.1:63171140-63181704 GCF_019175285.1 Sceloporus undulatus
GCCATAGCACATTCAAGAATGAATCAGTTAATTTGATATTAATATCTGGATTAAACCTCCTACTCCAAGATTAAAATAACAATACTTATTTCAGCTGTTGAGTGTACAATTTGAGCATGCTACAGTCACCCATAATTTTTTTTTTGGCAATCCTGAACATAGTATTCTTGCAAGGGGGGATAGGGAAACCAGGGTTGTACGCGATTATTATTTTCCTATCTAAATCGAGAAGTGTATTGAATTTATATATATATATAATTACATTTGTGTGCTTTTATCATGACTGATGCATATAACAATGGATGAGGGAATGGGAGTAGGTGGTATTATCTGTTTACTTCAGCGGCACTCTGAGGCAGCATACATTTCCTTGTCAGAAACAGGAATTCTTGGTTTAATTGGAGCACCAATGTTTACAGGATTCTGCATTATATAATATATGGGCCTGAGTAATGGTACATTTTCTTCACAAAAACATCACAGATGGGAAAGGTTGTATTATTCTTCACATTTAAAAAGGGAACAAAGAGCCGGAATTGCTTTCAACACAACCCATCTCTCTTCCAAAAGGTGCCCTGGATGTTGCCATGGTTACCTTAGGCAACACCTTGTTGTAAGTCTTTGAGGCGGATGACCATGAAGTGCCATAGGCGCTGCTTTCTTCTCCGCTAGTATTGATAGACTTCCTACCCCTCCTCTGGAGTAATTTCGTTATGAATTGCTTTCTGTGCAGCCTCACACAGATGAAAAACAAGAAAGCCTTGTAGTATCTTAAAAACTAACACATGTATTGTGGCTGAGGTTTACACAAAATTTTCCTTTCCCACTGTGGCACCTTCTAGATGTTGTTAGGCTGGGATTCATGGGAGTTGCAATCTAAAACATTTGGAGGGAGGTACATTAGATAAGGCTGGGCTAAACCTTAGCTTGACAGATACCTGAAGGCACCTATGTACAAAGTTTGGAACAGTTACTTGTTTGGACTACAACTTCCAGAATCCCCAGCCAGCATGGAAAACGCATATGTGTGCATACTAACACATATGAGAGATGCAGGATGAACACAGAGAATGGGGGGGGGATCTTGATAGGTGTTACTTTTAATAAGATACAGGCAAGGGATTCAAGAGACTTCTGTATACATCATGCTTGTATAAAAACACAGATGAATTTAGGATCCAAGTGAAAGAAATATGATACAATAGCCATGGGTATGACTGACAAGCAGAGGCTGGCCATGAATAGACATAGCAAAATCAACAGGATTAATACACATTCGGTAGTAACCTCACAGTTCCTACTACTTGGTTTGATTCCCACACAATCACCAAAAAATCTGGGAACTGCAGCTGAATTAGAACCTGAAGAGTAGATAAACTCCATTGTAATTCAATTTCTTTTCTGTTTCTAAGTTAACTCCAAAATCATTATGTTGCGAGGTTTGTCATAAGGGATGCCTATATAAGCTCATACTGTATTACTATTGCACTCAGGGAGCGCTGAGCAATTCACATAATGGGGACCATGCAGAACTTTCAAATACTGGACCCTGAAACTAGGAAGTCCATAGCTAGACTTGCAAGGCAAAAGAATTGTCCACTTAATATTTTGAAAGCCTTTTGCTGCTCTCTGGTGGTTCTCTGTGGGAATACATTGGTGAACAATACAGAAAATAAAAAGGAAACATTGGCCAGAGATCTCAATATTTGAATTTCATTTCAGTGTAACGTGCATTTTGTATTCCTGGTATGATTTTAGAACTGTCAAGTTTATATACTATTATCTCTGCCATTTTTTTAAAAAGCAATGCAACACCTTGAGAGGAAACAAGAACAGTTGTTAAAAATGCCAACTCTGTTCAAGAGACAAAGGATGGAAGACCCCCTCCTACTGGTATGGGATGTCACCTTGAAATGCTTGTTTATATTTGAGTTTTTAGTTGCTTTATTAGAAATATGCATCTACAAAACTGAAAAAATGAGTGCCTTGTTATCATTTATCATTTCTAAAATCAGGAATATGTCCAAGAAGGTACCCTAAAAGTAGATTTTATTTTTTCTCATCCACTGAGTCAGGATGAACTATGAAGTGAAAGGAACTGCAGACCATTCAATAGAGTTCTCCTCAAAGTTCACCAGCTCTATCCCCATCTTCTTTGCCCCCAAATCAGGGAAATTCTCCTTGCATCAGTGAAGAGTCAGGACATCCAATGTCATATCTGTCATGACCTCTCCTTTCATTAAAATTGTCAAGGATCCCTCCTTTCCAGCCTTCTTCTTCTTTGCCTGCCTCTTTTTTAGCAGCATGCTGTTTGTTGTCTTCTAACAGACTACTTTCATTTCATTGCATCTTGATTTAATTTTCCCTTCCCTGAGTCATTTTGATTGCATATCTACTACAGACTCAGATTGTTCATGATGACCTTATTCTCTGTCAAATTTGTGGACAGGTACCAACTTCCATGTTGCAGGCCTAGGTTGTTGATGGTGATGATGAGGAGGAGGATTCCTAACTAAAGTCCTGCTCATGTAGACTTTCAGGGACCTCATGAAGGAAGTCACATGAACAAAGAGAACACAGCATCTGTACCTTTAACAATTATGGCATATAGACCAAGCAAACTGCAGAAATAATCCAGTTTCAGACTGCTTTAACTGCCCTGGCTCAATGCTAAGGAATCCTGAGAACTGTAGTTTTGTGAGCCATTTAGCCTTCTCTGTCAGAAAACTCTGGTGCACCAACAACCCAGGATTCTCTAGGACTGAGCCAGGGCAGTTAATGCAGTCTCAAACTCAATTATTTCCGCTGTGTATCTTGGACCATAGAAGGAAATTCAGAAAACAGAGCTTGCATGACAATCTGTACCTACTGTTATGTCCAATTACACACAAGGTGGTACTGTAATATTTCCCTGAAAATCCCACAGTAGTAAAGCAGGTTCACAATATGGAGTCTTAAAACTTTCAATCACCATAGACTTTGTGTTTGAAATCTATGAAGTCATGTCCATCCATAGATCACAAGAAACTGGTCTTGAGACTTAGGCTATAAAAAAATTAGATGGATAATCAAGATTGAATACAAAACACACCACTTTCCTAACCATATGAAACGAGCAGTTGGAGCTAATGCATTTTTTTAACAAGTAATATTTTCCACTGTTTTACTATGTTTTATCTTTGTTTTTGTCTAAATGTTTATTTATTGTTTTTTTCTTTTTCATTTTTTCCCCATCTCTTATGTGTTTCAAACAAATGTTGGCTTGGCAAAGTGTGAAAAAACAGAAAAGGTATAAAGGTTGATAAAAGGCTTATTGGACCACAATGTACGTCACTAGGATAATATGTTGATTTTTTGTATATTTTTGTATATTTGTATATTTGTCTGTTTAGTAATAAAAAAGTATTAAAAATCACTAGGATTACTACTACTAGGAGTATTAAAAATTTATAATTTCTTTTAAAAAATATATTTAAAAAAGTAATATTTCCCACCCAAGAAACAAATTTGCAGTCTTGAAATGTTTAATGCCATCATTTTCCACTGAAAATTCATAATGAATTTGTTTCATTTTGTGATCTTTAGATCCAGCACTCCTGTCTATTATGTACAAAACACAGGATTTTGGCTTAGAAAAACCATGTATCTTACCTCATGTTACCAGCCATAAGGAGACACAGATTATATATGTGAGAAAAAATGAAGAGAAAGAGGATGGTGCTGAAGAACATTGTCATCCAAGACCCATGATCCTCTCTAAACATTTTCAATCGCAGCAATTGACCTGCAATGAGAAGATGAGAAATGTGTTAAGAGATTTTCCTCTAACAGGTCTGCTACTGTTTGACGTGATAGGGAGAGAGCGCAGATGGAGCATGTGGAGCTCAACAACTGAATCAAACTCCAATAAACATGCAAATCGGCATTTCCAGCAAATAACCCAGTCAACAGTTCCATTGTAAGACATCTGTTTACACTGTAACAAGCAGGCACCTTTCCCAACCATTGTCACATGGCCTGGGAAATGTGACTCTCATCACCAGTTCACTTAACCATGGAACAGTTCTTTGTAATAGATTCTGTTTAATTAAAGTGTTGCCCGTGTTGACTCCCACAGAGTGAGTCAGAAAAAGAAAGGTCTCTTAAATGGTCCATGTCTAGCAATGATATAGAGGCAAATTTTAAAGTGTATCCTCTTTCATAAACTTCCCTATACAACATCCCCAAAGAGAATCCAAATTTGCAAATTAAAAAAATTAATATTTTAATTAAATTATTTTTTAAAAAAATATTCTAGTAGTTTTCATTCTTTTCAAGACCAAGGGTGCATCTACACTGTAGAAATAATTCAGTCTGACACCACTTGAAGCATTGTGGCTTCATCTTAAGGAATTCTGGGATTTCTAGTTTTACAGAGTCTTTAACCTTCTCTGCCAAAGAGTGTTGGTGTCTCACAAGACTACTTAAAGTGGTGGCAGACTGCATGGTTTCTACATTGTATTTCTTTGGTTTAGAGAAATCATGTCAGAAGATAGAGCTTGTATGACAAGTGGTACCTACTCTTATGTCCAATTCCAATTCCAAAACTACACACATGCCACTGAAAATCCCGCAGTAGGAAATCAGGCCCACAACATGGAGTCTTAAACCTTTCACTCACTATAGACTTGGTGTATGAAGTCATGTCCATCCAGAACACTATATTTCTACAGTGTAGGGGTACAAGCATGGGGGTGACACCATGAGTCGCTCTGTGGTGATACCAACCCTGGTGACACCACTGGGCATAATTAAGTTGGTCTGGTCACTACACAGAGGAAAGCCTTTTTTGTTGCAGCACTTCCCTTGAGGAATGACTTCCCCAACGAAAACAGTTAGGTTCCCAATGCAGGATGGTTCTGCTCCCAGCTGAAGAGTTCTTGGTCTTCACAGCCATTTTTCCGATCACCAACCTCACTAGTTTTCTCTAGTGATTTTAATGAAATGTTGTATTTTTGTTGTTGTTTTCAGTGTTCCTAACCAGCTCCCACCAGCATGTTAAAAAAGTATACCTCTCTAAGGCTAGCCACCAAAATGGAAATCATAGGAAAAGCTGAGGCTTCTGAAAGAAAAAAAATCATGATCTCTGGATATATTTTGGAAAAAGCCTTCAAGAGGCCTCCTGAAGATTTGAAATTGTTTTCTTTTCATATGCAAAACTTACCTCACCTGGTTGTATGTTTTCTTTAATATGCATATTGTTACTTTTCTGAATAAGACATTTCCTGAAACATGTTGATAAGCTCTTCTTTTTTGTGGTGTAAGAACTTATCCCTATTCTTTTCACCTCTAGTACCAAATTTTCTGTTAAAGAAGTAAGGCCCAGGAACACATTTACTTTGTTAACTAAGCTATACTTGTATTTATTTATTCAACTTATTTACCATATTTCTGGCCAGAACTCATTCATGGAGGATAAGGCTATCAAAAAGTACTAGCCGTAATGGCTACATATTACCGCAAGTATCAGAACCATCATGTCTCTGTACAGTAACTGCTGGAGAACTTAAATGTAATGGCATTATTCGCTATATTTCCCGAGAAGTGTAAGAAGAGAACTTTTATCATGGCAACTCAACCATGCAGAATAGTAATTCTACCTGCTGGGAGAATTTAACTCAGTGGTGTAATAACAAAGCAATCATTAGTCTTCTAACAGGATATTTGCAATACCTTTTTATCTCTGTAAGACTAACGGGTTCTTTGCTGAATTAGAGCTATGATTATATTCCCATCTTAATAGAGAGCTTTTAACAGTTTGGATATAAAATCTAGTCTGATTTCAGATATGGCAGCGCTACTTATAGCAGAATTAATAAAATATGTAAATGTTAATATACCATTTTCTTCCCATTGAGGCAACATGTAAGTAAATGATGCCTGAGTGCCAGAAGAGATATTTCAAAGCACAATGAGCGTGAGTTTTATGACCAAATAGATATTTGATGTCTTTTCTGAATGCATTTCTGTTGTGAGAAGCCAGGGAGTTTATCACACTGGGCACTTACCACTGCCCAAACGTTGCTGAAGTGTTACCCAAATGATCACCCGTCGCGCTTCTGAAACATCATACAGGCTTCCCACTTTCCTTCCATCATGGAAGCATTTGTGGGGAAGCCTCAGAAAAGCCATTTTTATTAACGGGACCACAAATGCTTCCATGACAGAAGGAAAGTGGGACGCCTCTATGATGTTTCAGAAGTGTGACAGGTAATCCCACCTCCAGCGCTTCTGAAACATTTGGGTAACGCTTCAGCAACGTTTGGGCAGCAGTAAGTGATAAACTTCTAGTAAACCATGGAGTGTAAAACTATCTGTCAGACAGCTTGACTGATGCAGTTGTCCTACATCAATTTAGACAGAAGTACATTGATTTTAGAGATAATAAGGCCAAATCTATATATACAGGAGCAAAGTGAGTCAGAGACCTGAGGCAGAATAGTCTAGCCCTCTTTTGATAACTTTCCCATGTAAAAAAATAGATGAACAATCCCAACCTTCCACCAAAACTTTTTATGCAAGACACTAAGGAGGAAGGTTCTTACCCACTTTTCTGCAATGCTAGTTATCTACTTGAAGAGATTTTTTAAAACAAAGCAAACAAACAAAAGTAGCATACCATTATACAGTACAGTAGAACCTCGCCATACGCGGGGGATCCGTTCCGGATCCCGCCGCGTATGGCGATTTCCGCCTATGCTCATGAATGAGTTCTGGCCAGAAATATGGTAAACAATGGGGCTCGTGCACGGTGGTGCGCGGGGCGCAACGGGCGCGCGCGCGGCGCAACAGGCACACGCGCCCATTCAACTGAATGGGACGCGCCGCCCCTTCCGCCCCGCACGCGCGCCCAGAGGCTTGAGTGCGTACACTCAAAGCCGCGCAAAAAAAGGCCGCGTATGCGGAGGCCCCACTGTATATAATTAATACACACCTACAACCTGGACAGGTACTGAGTTTATTATTTTGCTCCTCTTCTTTTATTCTATCACACATGTGACATACCTTCCAACTGTCCCAGTTTGGAAGGGACAGTCTGATTAATCTTCGGTAATTCCACTTTTTCAACTGCTCTCAAAATGTCCCAGTTACTCTCTCTTCCATCTATTTCTCTCCTTTGTCTTTGGCTTACTTCAGTTTGTGCAAGCTGAGTTCAAAGTGCAAAAGTCAGTTGTACTCAGTTAAAGAAGAAATGAGAGAACAGGAAGAAAAGCCTTCCCTGCAGACTGAGGCAAAAGCAAACTGCTGAAGCCTCTCATGGGTCATGTATGCTAATAACCTATTGCTTGGCCACATGTGTCCTGCCTTTTAATCTGTTAAATGGCAAAGGTATGATCTGAGGGGCTGTACAAACAGCCCTGAAGGAGCAGCCTCCAGCTGCCCCCTCTTCAGTTGGATTGGGACCATGGCAACCTTATGCCATGGACCGGATCCAGCTTTCTGAAGGTGCAAAAAGGAGCTGCAAAAAGTGGGTCCTTTTTGTACCCTTGAAAGGATGGCATAGCCAGAGCAGCGTGGCTATATGGTGTCCCTTCAGTGCTGAGTCATCTGGACGTAGCCCCAGGGGTGTGTCATGATGCTGTGCCCTGACTCTGTCTCCAGGCCAGCCTTTCAGGCCAGTCTCTACAGGGCATGAAATTCATATTTGAAGTAACTCTCCTTTGTGCCACAACATGCCTCCTGATTTTAGACAAAGATCTCAAGTTGTGGGAAAATTTGCTACTTTCTTAATGGCACTGAGCAAAATTCATGATAGATTCAGGGAAATATAAAAGACCGCAGAAGAGAAAACAGACTAAAAACTTTATCACACTGGATGAATCACAGGCAAAAACTAGATTTAAAAGTAAAAAACACAAATGTGGGATGTTTTTCAGAAGACGTTTGCCTGAAAGAGAAATAATGCAAAAACAACCTGAACGGAAAGTCGACAAAAATTACTCCTTTTTATTTTTGGGAAATTCTGAAAGTAAAAAGGAGTACGGTAATTTTTGTCAATTTTCAATTTGAGTTATTTTTGCGTTATTTCTCTTTCAAGCAAATATGTCTAAAAACATCTCTCATTTGTGGGTGTTTTCTGAATTTTACAATCCCATTTCTGCATGGGATTTAAACCATTTGCATCCATGTGACAAAGCATGAATTTCATCGTCATTTATTTATTAATCGTTTCAAAGTGATATTTGTTTCATTGATTTTCTGTTTTTGCAACATACAGGGGTACCCCGGGTTACGAATTTAATTCGTTCCGCCGCCGCTTTCGTAACCCGAAAGGCTTTCGCAAGCTGAAAACCCATAGGCGCTAATGGGTAAAAGCCGCGATTTGGTGCGAAAAAGCGCCGAAAAGCACCAAAATTTCTTTCGTAACCCGAAATAACCTTCGTAACCCGGAACAGTTTTTTTCAATTGATTTTTTTCGTAACCCGGAAATTTCGTAAGGCGGCGCATTCGTATCCCGGGGTACCACTGTATTGGTTATCTCCCAACTACTGTTTGGAAAGATAAGAGAGATTACCTTAATGGGGCATGATCAAAATCGCAGCCTAACACGATAATATGAACACAACAGATTATTTAAAAAGCTGAAAATAAAATATGATGCCATTTAATTATAGAAAGGTCTTCCATTTGTTCATTTCTGATGAAAAATATTTCTTATCAAATATTTGCAAAGCCAACATTGTTCTGTATCTGACCAGGCTCCCCTTGTGTTGACGGAAAAAACAGCAAACGCATGTGACAGTGTGCCACACAGGCTGTCTCTCATGGTGCAATAATTGGACAAGTTACAGTAATTTCAGGCAGCAATATAGAATTAACCAGATAAATTTACTTTGGTTGCTTCCTATCTCAGAAAGGCTCTATATGCATGTGTGTTTTGCTGAGGGAACATCCGCAGACATCAAAAGCAGAAATAAAACAGCCAGGAAAATCTAATCAAGTATTTACTTTTTAAGGGAAAGGACTATTGCTTTTTACAGATTGTGAAAGCAAGCATGGCCAGTGGCAGCTCTGGACAACTTAGAGACATTAGTCCAGGGATGAGAATTCTGTGATCCTTCAGATGTTGTTGAACATCTCCTAACATGCCTCACCAATGATTATGAGCCCTAGGGCTGCTGAGAAGTTTGCACTTCAGATCCCAAAATCAACCAGACAGAACAATGAGTTGTAGTCAAAACAATTAAGTAACCATCTCATTTCCTTTGCTTTAACATGGAGAACAATAACCAGCAGCTGCCCTGCAAGATCTCTCCCCCTGAGAGATTCCATGTACACCCTAACAACTATCCCAACAAGGGGAGACTGGATGAGCAGCATCTGTCACAATGGGAATTGGTGGCAAGCTATTTTGGGCTTGCCAAGTCTACCAAATGCAGCACCAACAAATCTAGTTAGGTCAGGAGTCATTCTGTCAAATTAAAATAAAACTCTACATCAACTATGATTGTGCAAGTCATATTTGACTCCTAGGATTTCTCAAAATCTGCATCTTGTTATACAAAAAACATGAGCTGAACTGTTGAATCAAGTTATCATCTGAAAGGTTCCTGAAATATAGGTGACAGATTCTGAAATTATGAAGGAAATGCACACACAGAGACACCCACCCACGGAGGAAGGCAAAAGAGCAGTTTAGCTTCTATCTATACAAGGGAGGAGTCTAGGGATCAGGAAAAAGTGGGTGTAGATTTACTTTCATGCTGTTCTCATCGTTGCTTTCTCACACAGTTGTGTGGATTATTGTCAAAACTGCAGAAGAGGACCAAAGACAAATGGAGAGTTTAAAAGATGGTTTGGAACGCACTCTCATGTGCTACAGAGAATTCCACCATTTTTAAACAAGGTAAGAAGATACAATTACTCTAATTAAACCAGTTTTGAAGTATTCTGAGTGGATGTCTGTAACAGAATATAGGGTATATAAAAATGGATAAACTAATCCGAGTTTTAAGTCATACAAAACTGAGAACTACATGGAGTGCTTCCCCACTCTGTGAATTTTGTGTTTTATTACCTAATTTAAGTATTTTAGTACAAGAAGTATTTTCAAGCAGCTCTTCTTGAATTAGTATAAATGCCAATCTCATCAATTCATTTTACCTTGACATTAAGCATCAATATGAAATGTTACATTTCTACTGACATAGTTCATTACATGTCAGTGAAATATTAATTGTGCATAAAAAGAGGCATTAGTTAATAACCAAAGGGTAAAGTATTAATTTGCTGTATTCAAAGTCAAGTGAGCAACTCTCCCTTGCAAAATCAGTATTTCTATTTTATATTAAGATTGAAATACTTGAAAGACTGTAATTGTGAATCGTTATTTGTAATCTTTCCCATAACATCAGCCATGAGAAACAAAGAAACCATATACACTTCCATCATTAAATTAGATTGTGGCATGATTGATCCAAAATGCAACCAAGTGAAGAAACAGAATTCACAAAGACAAGATGGATTAAAGTTGAAGACATAATAAGCAAAGCAGAATGTCTTAAACAGTATACAAGGTGTACAA
>NC_056526.1:63181714-63190112 GCF_019175285.1 Sceloporus undulatus
ATGTAGAAGATCTATGAGACAAAATACTTTCAGCTTTGTGGAAATGGTGTTTGTAGGACAGCTTAACCTTTAGATGTGAAGATATATTTATTTTGGCAAAAATTTAGTTTTAAAACATCTCAAGACCTAACTAAATATATAGCAAATACCTAGCCAATTGCAATCAATTGCTAAGTCCAATTGGAGGAGATATTACATTGAGAATATTACCTGATGTTTTTCTCAAAATGTGGATTAATGTGTTTTTAATTAATCGGTGTTTTAATTTTTTTTAATTTGGTTTATATCCCTTATTTCTCCTTAAATGGAGCTCAGAGCAGTGTACAATATAAATTAAAACAAAATAGCCAAAATGAATAGTAATGCAAAAGTTTAAAAGGCAATAAACAATCAATCTAATAAATCAGTCCAGTAAAGTAAAAATGTAAAACAATTAAAAACATAAGAAAAGAGATTCCACCTAAACATTAGGAAGAACTTCCTAACAGTAAGAGATGTTTGACAGTGAAAGACTCCCCAGAGTGTGGTGGAGTCTCCTTCTTTGGAAGTCTTTAAAGAGGCTGGATGGGCATCTCTCAGGAGTGCTTAGAATGTGTATATTGTTTTGGATATACACTCTGGATATATGTATATTGCTCTGCATGGTAGGGGGTTAGACTGCATGGCCTTTCCAACTCTATGATTTTTCAAGCCGCACTTATCACCTTCAAAAGGCCTGTTTCAATGGAAAGGTTTTTGCCTGCTAGTGAAAAAACTGCTGAGAGGGGGCCAATTGAGCTGCTCTTGAGAGAGAGTTCCATTTGTTCAATTATGTTTTTTAAATCATTTTTATTTTATTAAAATTTAAATTTAAATTTAAAAAATATATTTTTAAAAATCATTGAAAAATTAATTTTAAAAAAATTTTAAGCAGCTCTTTCTTGCGCCCTGCAAAGGGGCAATAGCTGTGGTGCCATGGCTTCGGTACTGCACTGTGCGGGTGCAGTGTCAGAGGAGCACCATGATACTGTGTGCCGTGCGGTGCAACATGTACCATTACGCCAGCCTGGGGGTGGAACCGGGGCATGCGCCATGTAGATGCTATGCCCCGAATCCATCCCAACCCGGCCAAAAATGTCAGTATACACATCCCCTTCCTCTTTGGTATACACGTATGTGAGATCCAGTGTGGTGCAGTGTTTTGATTGTTGGACTATGACACTGGATAACAAATATCCACTCAAACACGGAAACCAACTGAATGACACAAGGCAAGTCACACCCTCTCAGCCTCAGACAAAAGTAAACCCCCTCTGAAGAAATATTGCCAGGAAAACCCCATGAAAGGTTCACCTTAGGGGTGCCATAGGTCAGAAACAACTTGAAGGCACAAACAACAAAAAAGAAGTACAGAATAGCAGCCTGAATGTAACAGGTAAAAATGGCAGAATGTAGGAGTTGTAGCTTGCCTGAATTGCAAGCCATTCTACTCAGTAAGCTCTATTCAATATCATATCTTGTAAATTAACTATTTTAAATCATTTTTCTAAAAAGGTATTTATTACAATTCTTGTTTCAGTCGAAGTAGAGAGAAATGGTGTGATATATGTCAGCGCAACTACTGGGGTCCAACAACCACTGTCAGCAACTCAAACCAGTCCTGGGGTTAAATCAGACCCTTGGAGCAGAGCTGGCAAATTTCCAGAAGCCGAAGCGTGGCTCCAAAGTCCAAGTTGGGATGACAGCAACTGGATGTCTTCCAGGAACTGCAGCAATGCAGGAACCTCCGGGGACACACAACAAACCAATGCTATAGCTTCTTCTGATAAACCACCAGAGAAACTAAGTCTCCCAAAGTGCTCTTTATTCACAGTGCTATTATACAAATACAGATCTCTACAACTCCAAACCATACCAATCTTACTTCAAACCCACAAGCTATCCCTTGCAACCCCTGGGTTTATATAGTCTCCAGACCATGTGGTCTCCCAAACCCAGTGAGTTCAGGTGTGTAACCATGTCATGTGTCTCCTGTGCAATCCAGACACATGGATTCATCATCCATGGCTGCGTGCACTTGGGCACTGAAGTGTCCTTGAGCCAATGAGCTTCAGCTGTGCTGATCAGCCTTGCCACTCAGCTGAATGCTCATGGCCAAACACACACACATCAAGCATTTCCCTGTGTGCTGTGTTTTAACCCTTCAAATCCCTGACAATATATACAGAGAGAGAGATAGAGAGAGAGAGATGTATATTTTTTAATTAATAAGTTTTGTTCTGGGGGGAAAATAAGATTTAAATATATCATTATCATCATCTTCATCACAACCACCACCACCACCATCTCAGAGAATCCCCCACCCCCACTATTGAAAGTACAGTAGTTCATCCCATAGTACAGTTTGAGTCTTCCTTATCCGGAATTCCAAAATCCGAAACATTCCAAAATCCAAAATTGTCCACATCAGTGGCAGAGATAGTGACACCTTTGGTTTCTGAAAGTTCAGTGTATATATATTTTGTTTCATGCCTCATAAAACTGCCTTAAGATTATCTTTATAAGGTTTATACAAAATATATATCTCATCTCCAAGATGTTTCATTATCCACATATAGTCAACCCTCAGTATCCACGGGAGATCCAATCCAGAACACACACACACACCTCACAAATACCAAAATCCGTGATTGGCAGTGTTGTTGGCAGTGATGAGTGCAGTGAGGGGGAGACGCAACCTCTCCACTCTCCTCCCCCCCGGAAATGGTACAATCTGGAAGAATGGTAGCTCTGACTGCCATCCTCACTGTCACCTCTGCCACCTCACTTGGAGACCCCCTCCTCCACCTCCTGCTGGTCTCTTCTGCTGAGGCTGGTTTCCTTGCCTTTCAACAGGAGGACAACATCACCAAAGGAGGCAGCTTCAGCAAGAGTGATGAGTAGGGCTCCACCCTTCCTTCTTTCTTCTTTACTCCCTCCCAAGGAGCCCTCTGCCAGGAGGGTGACACAGGAGCTCACCACTTCCACCACAGAGTGAGGAAGAACAGGCAAGTGGCTTCCAGGGTGCACCATCAGCTGGAGGGGAGCAGATAGGTCAGGGCTCCCCCCATGCTCGCCACTTCCCTCCTGTCAGTCCGGTGGGAGTCCTGCAGCCCACCCACCCATCTCTTTGTCCTCAATGGTGGTACACGTCACCATTGGGGGAAATGAGGGCTTGCTGCTGTGGATACTCAAATCTGCCAATGGCAAGTCTACAGATACTGAAAGCAGACTGCACAAATATTCCAGAATCTGAAAAACTCTAAAATCCAAAACATTTCTAGTCCCAAGCATTTTGGATAAGAGAGACTTAATCTGCATAACATTCCCCATATTTCTGCGCTGCCTTTCTCCCAACCTGGCAGTGGCATTCCCACCCCTAATGTCACCTGGGGTGGGGGCGGAGCATTTGGGCAGGGGGCAGGGCCAGACAAAGGTGGGGCTTCTGGAGGCAGCAGCAAAAAGGGTGTGGTGCCCTTTGTCTGCTGCTGCAGATCATTCTCCTCATGAGATCACTTGGCCCTCTCCACTGCTGCAGCATCGTTCTCATGAGGAGAGCAGCGCTGTAGCAGCAAGATCTGGAAAGCTGTGCTGAGTCCTCTTTACCACTGTAGCATCTTTCTCCTCATGAGGAGAGCAGCACCATGGCAGCAAGGTCAAGAGAGTTGCAAAGGAGGGTGCACATGCCACTTGCCACTCCATACTCTGCAGTGGGGGGGATGACCCAACTGGGTGTCACTCCTCTTCTGGGGTTCACCCAGTGTGGACTGAACTCCTCACACACCCCCTAGTGATGAAGCCACTATAGAAAGCAGAGAAAATCACGTAAGATTAAAACCATATTAAAAGTGTGATTAAAACAGTATTAAGCTATCATCAAAATTAAAAATCATCTTAAAAACATATAAAACATATTCAGAAGCCCTTTCCCTGTAAAACAATCAGTTCCCTTTAAGACTGATGTAATAAAAGATCCTTACTTTCCAATGAAAATAAAGGAAAGAGGGAGCCAGCTTAGCTTCTGTAGGAAAGGAATGCCAGAGTTTGAGGGCAGCTACTGTGAAGGCCCTTTCCCACACTACCACTAAACATGCTTGTGAAGGTGCTGTGATTGAGATAAGCAACTCTCCCTCCAAAAAAGCTCTCACACACCCATATGAGAGGATACAGTCCTTTAGCAGGCCTGGACATTATTTATCTATCTCACTGGCACTTTTAGTCTTTGTAAATCTTGAAAGCAACTGCATGACTTCTTTTTCCCTTTTCAGGCAAAGCCCATGGAAGGATACCAAACACCACTTGTATCCTTTTCTTCTGCAACACTTACAGTGGACTAGAATGGTACTGCTACATAGTGATTATGTTTTTCTCTTTAGTTCTGCTCCTAGGATTTCTGGGGAATACATTCACGCTGCTCTACTATATATGCACTTGGAGATCTTGGACCAGTAGCTCTATCTTCTTGTTCAATTTGGCACTGTGTGATTTCACTTGGATTCTCTTGATTCCCTTTGCCGTCTACTACCATTTACATAAGCGAGCCACATACTCTACTCAATTATTCTGTCAATTCAAAAGAACGTTCTTTGCCATCAATATCTATGGCAGCATCTATTTTCTCACGCTCATCAGTTTTGACCGGTATGTAGGTGCTGCCCATCCCATCCGCTCTTTTAAAAGGTGGGATAAAAGCAAGGCTGCCTTTTGTGCCATGGCTGTATGGATTGTCATCCTGACAGAGTCCATTCCTGATGTTTATTATACCTTTGCTGTCCAAAGAGGAATGGGGTCTGTAGCTTGCCTCGACAACATTGGAGAGACTCTGTATTTTGTCATTCCATTCACAATTTTCAGACTTTTATTTGGCTTCCTTATACCACTCCTAATCATCTTTACATGCTATACCTTGACTCTCAATGTGTTGCGGAAAATGACGAATCACCAGCAGAGAAGACAAAGAATTGTGAAGCCCCTGGTGTTGGTTTCAGCAGCCATGATTGTTTTTGTTGTGGCATTCATTCCCTATCATGTGATGATATTGGCAGTGCTGATCTACAGAATGAAGTACCAACTCAATGCTGACAATATACACTTGATATTTAGCATTTATAAGTTCACAGAAATCATCTGCAGTGTTAGCAGTTCCCTGAACCCCTTCATTTTTATGTTAGCCAGTAAGAAATTCCAAGAAAAATTTAAAACCCTCCGGTGCTCACTTAAACAGAGGTGCCTTTGCTGTCAGTCACACCGAGTGCGGGATATTGCAACTGAACTGTGAGAGGTGCAGTCACAAATAGATAGAAGCTTGTAAAGTGTCTCCACACTATAAACAAAAGATAAATGCAACATCATAACCAATTTTACAATTGAGAAAAAAAATGGAAGAAAAAATAAAACCAGAAAAATCATAGAACCATAGCAGGACTGTGGGGCAGAGGTTCAGGGGTCCACTCAGAAGAATGACCAGCCCACTGCCAGAAGGAAAAACTCACTATAGGTTCCTTCAACAGGAATAGCATTTGGAAAAGTTATTCTCCCAGAATCCACCGGCTTCTGGGGCCTGTAGGGATATGTAGTTAAAAAAACAAACCAAAGCAAACTTTTCCAGCCTCTGAATCCACATAACTGTCAAATGATGTCAAGTGGTAAAGAATAATGGCGCAGAATCCGCCTGATAATTGTGTGAGTGGAAAGATTGATACTGAAAGAGATGGGGTGTCAGGCCCAGCAGGATACTGAGTTTGGAAATTCAGGCTTGAGAAGTTTAAACTAAGAAAACCTTTATTAAGAAACTATAGATCCAGTACAGTGACATTTATTGTCAGAACTGACCAGCGAGTGTTATAACTGTAATTAAACTATCCACAATTTCAAATTTCAAGCAAGATTAAGTCTTCTTCATTATAATTAATAAACACATTTATCTTCTTCCTCATACCACTCCTTTTCTTTGCTGTTACAGCCATATACTTTTCACAGAAACTACCTTGAGCAGACTTGATTCAAGTTTGCTTCCCTTCCATTATTATCTCAGTACCTATGTCAGAATTTACCCTTTCTAAATAATACTATTTCTACTATATAATCCTTCACTTTACAGTGCGCCCGCATCATACGTGGATGCGCTTTGTTTGGCTTTCAGCATATATTGAAAGCTGCGCTGGGAGAAGGGGCAGCACATCTCATAAGGAATAATGGGGCTCATGCCCATGGCGCATGTGCACAGCCACGCCACCTCATGCATGAGCCCTATTCATTTAAATGGAGCTCGAGCATAGGTGGAATTCCCTTTATAAGGGGGGAGTCCAGAATGGATCCCCCGAGTAAAGGAAGGGCAGACTGTATAACCTGACATATTTTGACAGGACAAGAGTATATGAGCATAAGAGTATAAGAGCATCAGCTTCGGCTAATACACCAGCTACAATCCTTCCTGGAGCTGCGGGACCTAGAAATAGTGGTACACGTGCTAGTAACCTCACAACTTGACTTCTCCAATGCATTCTGCATGAGGCTGCCCGGTTCGGAAACGTCAATTAGTTCAAAATATGGCAGCCAGGTTGGTCACCGAAAATCTAGACGTAACCACATAACACCGGTCTTACAATCTCTGCACTGGCTGCCTATTAGTTTCTGGGCACAGTACAAGGTGTTGGTAATAACCTTTAAAGCCCTTCATGGCTGGGGTCCAGCTTACTTGCAGGAATGCCTCCTTCCATACAATCCACCTCACACACTCAGGTCCTCTAGGAAGCATTTGCTGCAGTCAATGAAGATCAGGATGGCTGCAGTTACCCAGAGGACCTTCTCATCTGCCACTCCAAAATGATGGAATGGCCTGCCAGAAGTGATCTGACATATCACCAACCCTGACGGTTTCAAAAAAGCCATCAAGGCAGATCTCTTCTTACAGGCCTTCCCTGATTTGATTGACCCAGCTCCACAGATATGGATTACCCAATGTCTGCCCCAAGATGTTTCACCCAGTTGTGGCTATTTTAATTTGATTTAACTGTTTTGTTTTGTTTTTCTTTTTGTAATTATGTGGATTAGTTTAAGAATGGGGGATAAGGGGATTTATGTATGTATTTATGTATTTTATTTATGCATCTTATGTTGTAACCCGCCTCGATCCTTTCAAAGAGGTGGGATATAAATTAAACTATTATTATTATTATTATCATCATTATTATATGCAACTCCAGACACAATGACAATATTCTAGGGCAGTACTACTCAAAGTAGTGGTCCATGGACTGAGGTCAGTCCAGAAGCCATCAGATTTCTTCCAGGTAAGAAAGAAACAGTTGTAGCCAATATTCACAAATATGGTACTGGTCTACTACTTGTACTCCACATCACATAGTTTAAGAAGCACTCATCTAGTAAATCTTATGAATATTCTAGATATCCAGAAATGATACCAAATTTATATACTGCCCTATTATAGTCTAGGTTACCAAGAGTGCCTTCATCCTTATTGGAAAAGTTACTTCTGGCTACAACTCGCAAAATCCCCTAGACATCATGGCAATCCAAGAAATAACTTTTCTAAGCTCTGCTTCTTAGACACAAGGGTGTTTTACTGCTTGTTTAGCCAGATTTTTTTTCTGAAGCCATCAAAGAACCCCAAAGTCTTCCCAAATTTTAGTTTATCTTACATGGCAGGATCAGCAGCTGATTTGAGAAAGGACTCCAGATCATCACATACAAGCCTCGCATAACCATTTGGATCCTGGCCTTTCTTAATAATTAACATACTTGTGATCAGTTACTATTTTTAAAATGAATCACTGGAGAGCTTCTTGAGGAAAAACAGCTGCATATTTATTTGTACAGTTCAGCTATCGCTGAGTTTCCACAGCTTTGCCATTGCTTACTGTAAAAAGAAATATAATTGACCAGAATTGGATTCACTTCTCTCTGCAAACACCTCCCACATAGACTATATATGTACATCAAAAAAGGAAACAAACATCTTTTTTTTTTAAAAAAAATGCCAAACTACAGAAATAACTGCTTTTTTTGGGGGGGGGGGGCTGTATTTTGGCTTCCTAGAGTTTTCTCCAAGCCTAGCTATGGAAAAGAAACTTCTTTTTTTTTATCAAGGTATTTTTGGTATTGAGATTTTAAAAAGGCAAATTAAAGTTTTATACTACACTATGTAAATTCTTTACAGAGAGATCACTGGTTCCACCAGCAAAAAAAACCATATTATTTGTTGAATATATTAATTCTAAGAAGGGAGATTACAACAGAAGTAGATGGCACAAATTTTTATAAAAGACTTTTGGTTTGAAGAACTACTCTGTGGTCAGTATTATTACAGTAGCTTATAAAAGACTTTTGGTTTGAAGAACTACTCTGTGGTCAGTATTAT
>NC_056526.1:63190122-63217750 GCF_019175285.1 Sceloporus undulatus
TACAGTAGCTACTGCGTACTCAAACAAAGTCAAAAATCCAGCATGCAATTTAGCAATTAGAGCATAAGCTTGGAATCTGACAGAGAGTCAAACCAAGTGTTTGGAAAACTTAGTTTTCAGGACTACACTTTTTCCTAACCTTGTTGAGTAAGGGGCTCTGAGAATTGTGTGGTTCAAAATCATCATCATCATCATCATCATCATCATCATCATCATCATCATCACCACCACCACCACCACCACCACAGGAGAAACAAAGACCTATTGTTTGGTTTATGATCCAATCAGCTAAGGTCTATCTGTCAAGTCTAGGCAAGTGCTAACACGTGCCAGCCAGGACCTACAGTTTAGGCTAGATTTGTATGTGGATCCGATACTCCTTCCACATAAGGAAGAGGAGTGTTTGGTTCTTTATATCAAATTTGTTATTGAAATGACTGGACTGGATGTAGGCACCAATTTGCAATGTGGCCCATACTGCCATCATATGCCTCATAGAACACAGTCTGTAAGATGTACTAACATAAGACACATAAACTACTCACACTCCAGCATACAAAACTAAGTTCAGTTGTACGAATATTGGTGACATCTACATTTGCAACAATTGCTTTTTTGGACTGTTGTTCCAGAATCTCCCTGTCAGTATACCCATGCTGCCTGAGAGATTCAGGGAATTATCGTCCAAAAAGTACCTTTCCCAAGTTGTGGTTAGCACAGAAAACTTTAGTAACAAAACTATAAAACTATAGGAACACTTAACATCTTTAGCTGTCTAGAGAGTTGGGGGCTCCTCTACAGTAACATATAATTTTAGGGATCAGATTCCATTATTAAATATTTATTTATTCACACAAGATTGTGCACCAACATAAGAAAAGAGATCTAATCCATTCCTGCACCTTGGCAACCCTGTTATCATTCCTTCACCACTTTGAATCTAGTAGGTCATCCCTGCCAGCTAACAATGCATTAGGCCTATTCCCCTTTGGTTCATACTCCCTGGGAGCAGCACCTGTCCAAACTATGTATCCCAAGAGACCAATCAATTTCTTAGATTCCACCAATCTCCTTTCTGGCAGTTTCAGAATCCCACCCGAAGGTCAGCTGAAGCACAGATAAAAGGAATCCCCATCTATCATTGTGTAGCAAGAAAGGAAAAATACTTGGGGTAAAGTCAACTGAATCTAAGATGGAAAAGATCCTGAAAAGGAAAGACACAAGAATAGGATTGCCAACCAGTTACCCATCTTGACTCTTGTAGATTGGTTTGCAGCTTGACAAACTTGGGGGATAGCTTATGCAGTAGGCCATTTGCTACCATGTTTGTCTGGAGAAGCTGAAACTCTGTGCACTTTCCTTGTGTGATGACCCATCAAATTAAATGTGGATACTTCTGAAGGGAGAATCTTCAGGTCCTGAACCACTCTAACTGGCCACTTAATTCTCCTGGGCTAGGAAGAAATAAAAAGCTTCTTGTTCTAGTAGAGCCTTGATTGAACTACATGCACAACAAATTTTCTTCAGCTTTGGCATGTTTCTGTGTTCTTTGGTCACATTTCTGGCTTCCTCCTTGAGTTTGTTGGTCATGACCTCTCAACTTTCTCCACAAAGTTCCTGAATCCTGGTTCCTAGCTCACCTCAGATGAGTGGCAGTTGGTGGCTCCCAAGTCAGTGGAGCAGTGAATCCACTCCAGGTTTTATTCTGTACTTTGAAGTATCCAAGGTGCTGAATTCTACCACCAAACTAGGTTTGGCAACTTGGACAGCACCTTTAAAGCTAGATCTAAAACCTGTGGTGGATTTGATATGCCACTGACATGGAAGCCTCCAGCTTCCTCTGTCTCAGGCTGCTGACCACCCAGCAAGATTTGCTTGTTATTTGTACTTCTTATTAGAATGTTAATCAAAGTGCAGCCTTGGGAGTACAGTATATGTGGCAAACAGGGTCATCTTTTGCAGCCTTAAACATCCAAACACCCAGAGCCACTTTAACGGATCAAGACTGAAATCTTCTTGGAAGCCAAGATGATCAAATTGAGGTTGTTGTACTTTGGCCACATCACGAGAAGTCATAGCTCATTAGAAAAGAAAATAATGCTAGGAAAGGTAGCAGGTAGTAGAAAGAGGAAGACCACATGCCAGATGGATAGACCCAGGTAGGGACTGAATGTGCAGGACCTATGCAGAGCAGTGACGGGAACGGACTCTTGGAGATGTCTGTCTCATCCACAGAGTTGCCATGAGTCATGGTTGACTCAAGGATAGTTAACATCAACCATGATGATGGTGATGAGGATGCCAGGATCAAACATATTAAATAGTTTGCAGAGATAACTCTGCACCTTAATATTTTTATTAAAAAAAAATGTTTCAAAAGGGGCCGGGGGTTTGGGGGGGGGGGGGGTGGGGGGGCATTTTTGGAAGCCAATAAATCTTACAGTTGGTCCTGGGACAGAAAATTGACTCCCAGACCTCCTCCCTCCACCACTGTTGCCTATTGTTGCCTGGACTGAGTTGGAGTCTTCCTGCAAGGCATTCATATTTGTGGTAGTGTGACATGACAGGGTACTAAACTAGCCTATAAAGTGTTCCATCATAGTGTGTGTGTGTGTGTGTGTGTGTGTGTGTGTGTGTGTATAAAATAAATTTCACACCCCATCCCCCTCCGCCCCCAAAGAAGAAAATGAAAGTGACATTTCATGTGCCAGGTCTGGGGCTGGCAAAAATTTCCATCACATTTGCCTCCTTGCTGTAGATGGAACGGGTACACCACGTTCCATTAGTGTAATCCTTACACCCATGTTTCCTGCATTCCACACATGTCTTACCCTGTTTTAGCCACTTTGCTAATATATCTTACCAGAGCAGTTTTGTTGCTATTTCTATCATGGCAGTAGGGTATTAGCTGTTCCACCAGGCTAGTCTTTTGCCAGATCCTATGGCTGAAGCTTGGGGAAATGTTTCAGACCAGGGTCTGAGTTCCAATATGGGGAGGTCTTGGAAACTACATACCAGTACTAGGTGGAACTATAGTCAGAGGAATGACCAAAGCAAAGTCCATTTTTGATATGGTCATAACAAAACACATATAAAGTATATCTGAATTCAATGAATTAATTAGGAGTAAGTCTCAGTACAAAAGGCTGAAATGGAGAGCAAAAGCTTCCTAGGCTTTAAATAGATTCTTATATTTGATCACTGATTGGAGATAAAAGCTTGTGGATTGGATGGGGAAGAGCTGCAGGATGCTTTTAGCAGCCGTTTATTCCTCCTTTAGCCCTTCAACTAACAGCTCTTCGATATAGGAATGCACCCTTTCTTCCTCTTTAATTGGTTTTCCAGATGCTGAACAAGCCAGGTGTTTCATTGCACTAGCTCACACAGGACACTTGAATAAACAGGTGCCCAGCTGCACACAAAGAAGCTCAACAGTGCTTGGCAAACCATGTTCTCTGCTGCAACCCCTTAGACAATGTTCTGTAGCAATAAAATCAATGTTTTAAGAAAAATGGATGTTTACTCAGTGACATCAATCACATTCTGATGTCACTCTGATTAACTTGTTTCAGTACCGATTCAAAGGTATCCAACATCTGTTCCTATTTACTTAGCCTAGTTGAATTGGTAAATATGGTTTAAGCATTACATTACATAATATCACTCATTCCTGTTTGATTTGACACATTCAGATAGTGTGGAATGAGCTCATACCATATTTTTGCAACACAAGGGAACAATTAACCACTGAAATCAACAGGGAATGTCAGTATAGCATCCAATTAAGACATATGCTACAAAATATGTGTCATCATTTGCATGTATTCTTAGAAGAATGTGTATGAATGCACAGAATTTTTAGGGCAACCATGAAATTCCTCAAGATAAGCCTAACAAGATGGCATGTGCTAGTTGAGATGTTTTAATTAAAAGTGCTATCCAATTGTTTGCTATGAATGTTAATAAATAAATATACTGTCCTATTTATGTTTACTTGGAAGTAAGTACCATTGTGTTCAGTGCAGCTTACACTCATGTAAATGTGCAAAGGATGACAGTGTGCCCATTTACCTGGAAATAAACTCCTCTGAACACAAAGGGACTAACTGGTTAATAAACATGCATACTGTTGTTTCTTGATTTCATTTAAGAAAGTTAGTATAAATCATTTACATGAATGACACAAAGCTTTGAATTAAATCAGATATTTTAATCCACTGTCCATTTACATTTTTTACTACATAATATCAAGAAAGGTCAAAGGAGGACAGCATGCTCAGCTCCATGCTGCAGAAAGTGGTACTGCAGTTTGCAAGACATCTTGTCATCCCATAGGAGCTTAGAATAGTTACTTTTTTGGATACCACTTCCAGAATCCTTAGCCAACATGACTCCTGGGCTAGGGGATTGTGGTAACTATGGTCCAAAAATCTTTCCCAAGCTCTCAATTAATCACCCAAATATCTTTTTAACAAGTTTCATGAAGATATCTCTTTTCAGCATCAATCAGATGTCCCTATCAGCACCTGTTAGCCCCAGCTAGAGTAGGCCCATTGAATCAATGGGAACCTGGTCAGGCTGCATCTGCACTGCAGAAATCATGCTGTTTGATACTGCTTTAACTGCTATGGTTTAATGCTATGGAATTCTGGGATTTGTACTTTTGTGAGATATTTAGCCTTCTAGGCCAGAGAGCTCTGGTGGCACAACAAACTATGGGATTCTGTTGGATGGAGCCATGACAATTAAAACGCTGTCAAAATGCATTAATTCTGCAATGTGGCAGCAGTCTAAATCAATACTGGTGTAATTTTACACTGATTCAATTGCTTTAGTTTCATTGGGAGCTTTCTTCCTTTTCAAGCACCATAGCATGAGTTTGCCTCAGATGTTGCTGTCAAATAACCACAGTACAACATGTTGGAAGTAAGGCCACAACTTTATTTGCAAACAATTGGTAGGGTTGGCACAAAGCATAAGGTCAGGATCTGTGCAATCAAACCACCCAATGTAGTCTGATTATCCAAACTGGGCACCCACCCGGTGCTTGGGATGACCTAGGGGCTAAGGAACACAACTTGACCGCAAACCTTGTCTTGCGTTCACCAATTCACAAAGCCCCTAGTCACCGGGAGGCGCTCCTGCGTTCTGGCCCCCGCAATGGCCAAACGCCTGCCCTATTTGCCCCCGGGTACCTATTGACTCCCAAACCAGAGCTCCATAGCCCTGGTACCACAATGTGCAGATCCTGCCGCCAAGTTGTGACTAAAAACCACCTAACAACAGCGGTGGGCGGGCGGGAGAAGCACCAAGACTTGCTCCCTTCCACAGCTTGGCTCCGCTCTGCTCGAAGGCAAGCAACCGACTGAGGGAAAGGGCCAGCAACACGGCCTTATATAGGCCTAGGCCCCTCCCTCCCTGCGTGCTGTGCGGGGCCCCGCCTCCAAGGCCCAGCCCACCAACGGGCAGCCTTGGAGTACCGGAAGCCCCGCACCAACGAAATCGTCTCCCAGAGCGTCGCAGAGCGGAAGGGCTGCCCCTTCCGCCCCTGCGCACCAATAAGGAGCCGGGCAAGCCCCAGAGCACTCTGGGGCTTGTAGTCCAGCCGCGTCTAGCGGCAAAACGGTCTGCCCGGCGAGGCGGGCAACCGTTGCTAGTCCCAAAGTAGATACTACAGGCTCCATAAACCCGGATCCTGTTATAAGAGGACATTATCACAACACTCCAAGCAGTTGAAATATATTTCCAATTCCAAGTGTTCTCAGCAGGAGAGTGTTAAATTATATATATCCACTTTCATCACTACTAGTATCTTCAGTATCAATGACATAATGAGGACGCGAAAAGATAAGGAACCCAGCCTTTATATAGGAACATAACTTGGAAAATCTAATTCTGTGCATAGTGACTTGGACATTCTGGAAACTGTAGCACCAAAAGTTACTTTTTCAAGCTCTGCATAAGAGTGGGCTATTGGCCTAGACCTCCAAGAGGTCTGCAAAGCATATTGCCAGTCTCCAGACAAATTGCCTTACAACAGTGCTTCCCAAACCGGGGTCCCAGATGTCACTGGACAAGTCTCAGAAGCGTGTAGAAGTTGTAGATAAAAAACATACTGGGATTCAACTGTCCAAGATCAATGTGATAGAGGAATGTCAAACTATTCACCTAGCTGTTCAGCTCTTTAAGAGACTACTGTAAGTAAGAGGAAGTAGTAGGGCCCAATGAAGCATCATTCTAGCCTATTAATACTAAAAATATAGACAGTCCTGTGTTGACTCAGCAAGTTCACTGCTAGGAAAAAGACAGTATGGACTACCAATATCCTATTGATATAGGTGGTATCCTCATAACTGGATGGTATGCAGGAACTTGCCATAGTTCACTGACAAAAGGTACATCAAAAGGTCAAAAATGCACAGATTGTATTTCATTGTAAAGCAAAGTCAAGCAAAACAAGATATATAAATCCATCAAAATCATGAAACAGTATATCAAACAACATTTTAAAAGAACATTCATTTATAGGGTTTTTTGTTTATTTATTACTCTGACCTGACTTCTAGAAAAAATGTTAAGCTTCCATATCCTACCGATTGAATACAATGACTGGTTAATAATCCAAATATAACATAAACATATATATTTCATATGGTCACAATAAACATCACATAATGGTGTGCAAATATGTAAATTCACCAGCATTCTTTTTCTGATGTGAGAGGGAGGGAGGGAAGGGGGGGGAACTATGTTGGTAAAGAATATGAGATGTGTCCTAGCCTTCATTAGTATTAAAAAGCAATTGCATTGCATTATAATTGCTTAGAGCCTTTTCCAACCAGGTGGTCTCCAGAGTTGAGTTTGCAGCTCCTTTCATCCCCACCCAGTGACCATGCCACCTCTGTTTGATTGCATTCCAAACCATCACATTGGAGAAGAAGGATGTAGCATAGGGATGGGAATTGTATAGTCCTTCAGATGTTGTTCAACTGCAGCTCTCAGCATTGCTAACCCACATAGCCAATAGTGAAGAATGCCTGTAGTTCCAGATCAGGAAGTTCTGGAGGGCCACACAATTTCCACTTCTAGTTTAGAGCAAGGAGTGGGGATCCCTTGGCTCTCCTGATACTTTCGACTCAAATTGTCAGAAGGCTCCATCAGTGGTAAAGTACAGTCAGCCTTCCGCTTTCATGGGAGATCCGTTCCAGACCCCCCCCCCTTGCAAAAATGGAGACTCATCTATATTCAAGCCCCATAGGCTTGAATGGAGTGTGTGCCCACAAGCATATGCTCACAAGTGCAGGGAGCGAACCATGGGGGGGCACCCCATTGAAGATAACAGAGGTTGCTCTCAAGACCAAAGAAAGTTGTCTTTCTTAAGTCCAAGGAAGCTCACATCCAATTTGTAGAGTTCAGAAAAGTTACCGTTTTGGACTACAATGCCCAGAATCCCCCAGCCAGCATTTCATATTTAACACTCCATTAATTTTTTGTTTCCTCCTATGCTCCTTTTGCAAGCCCCACAAAGATTATTATCCCAGAGCTATTTCTGGAGGGAGAATTGAAATGGCTGCAAATATAAGTTCATTTCTACCTTTCTCCTCCTGCAATCTGAAATGAATGCCCAAAAATTGTCCTTCCATGACCTAAATCTGTCACCAGCTGAACATTCTGAATAGCAGTTACAACATCAATGATGCTCTACTGACATTACAATTTTTATGATTGAACATCCACACTTCATAGACACTTTTTTCTCCTAAAAAGTCTTCTCCACGTATTATTTATATTGGTCTTGAAAAATAATGCAACAGCTGAGAAAAGCAGTATCAAAAACCCACACGTTGTTTATGTAGAGACAAGCCAAGCGGTTTCACTTTGCATTCTGAATCTGCCAACAATCTGAGTTAAATGTGTGCTGCAATTTTAACACATGCCTGATCTTTACAGTTTTCAGACTTATTTAAAGGCTGACACAATATTCAAGGGGAAAGTGAACAAATGGTGGGACACGGGTGGGAGACTACAATCCTAAATAAATAAAATGTTATTTTAATGATTTTAATGATTCATTTAAAAAAAAAAAAGACTGATCTCAAAATCTGCTTCTTCACCACTCCTTTTCAGTCTGGCTTACAGGACAGGGTCATTGTAAGGAAAGGGGGAGAACTCTATATGCCATCCTCAACAAATTGGCAGAAAGGTGAAATATAAATTTAACCAACCAAGAAATAATAAAAAAAGAAATTTCATTTTATTGAAGTTTTTGTTGTAAAAAGCCACACAAAAACACTGACTGTGCTGATGCTCTTCTATTTGTAAATAAATTTGTTTGAGGCCTAACACATCAAACTTTCCTAGTTGGCTATTCTTAAACTTAAGTAGTAGATAGGAAGAGGAATCTTTAACCCTCCAGATGTTATGGACTATAACTCCCATATTGCCCTATCCTTGAACACTTCAGCTAAAGTACTTTCTGGGAGCTGAATATCTGCAGGAACAATCATTCTTCATCCTAGCAACAGGCATACCTGTAATATTCCAGATTCAGTAAAGGAAGTACCAGCAAGTTCCCCCCTCCATGTCTGTCTCTCTTCTCCTGCCCAGTTTTTATTAAAATGAGAAAAGCACAAGAGGAGTTTCTGGAAACTGCTTCCTTTTTTATTTTTAGAAGGGTAATTGTAGCATCCATGGTCTATGGTGCCAAGATTTGCTTTTTCAACTAACTTTCAATATTTGGCCACAGGCCACAGCTGGAAGCTGATTATTCAGATGCAGCAGCTGCTTGTCAATTCAGGTATTTATGACTATGGCAGTATTTAAAGCCTTCAGTCATAGGCATCCTGCTAAAGGCATTAGCAAATTTTAGTGTTTACAGCCAAAAGGGCCCAAATACAGTGGACCCTTGTTATACGCTGGGGTTTGGTTCCAAGATCCCCCGTGTATAACATAATCCGTGTATGCTCAAGTCCCATTAAATATAATGACATAGCTTAATGGTGTCCCTTATAAAAAATGGAAAATCAAGGTAAATTTATACTTTTTTGGAACATTTTCAAACCGTGTATGCTTAAATCCGTGTATAAAAAATCCGTGTATAAGAAGGGCCGACTGTATCTCACAACTATTTGTTGGAAATATGAAAGATTTCTTGACTGCGCTGTGTTCAAACATTAAGCCTGAAGAAAGTGTTCCAAAGCAAGGATGAGGCATGCATACCTTCTAAATGATCCAGATTGACAGGGACGGTACTGATTAATCCTCTGTCATTCCACTTTTTTAGCTGCTCTTAAAATGTCCCAGTTTCTCTATCCTCCTGCTACTTACTTCAGTTGCTGCAAACTGAGTTCAGTGTACAAAAGTAGTTTACACCCAATTAACTCAGCAGGAGGGAAAGGATGAGAAAGGGGTGAAGTTTTACCCTTCCCGGTGGGCTCAGGCAAAGGCAAACTGCTGCTGCCTCTCTTAATTTCACTTTTCTTCCCCATTAATAACGTTTGCAGTCTTGATCTTATTCTGCTTGGTCACACGTGTTCTGGTTTTCATCTGTGAAATGCTGGAGGGTATAGGTATAGAGCCAGGTGGCCCTCCAACACTCCATGTGCTCTATCCTCAAGCCTCCCACCATTATGTAAAATGCCGTGTCATTATGTAAAGCGCCATGTAAACCTATGACGCTATAGAAATAAACTTTAATACTACTACTAATAATAATAATAATAACAATAATAATAGGAAGATCAGTTGAATGTGCACAGAAATCTCTCTGCAATCATGAAGCCTGGTTCACACTACCCAACTGCAAGAAAACAGAATGTGTGTAGAAACCCCCTTCAGATATCTCTATTGAATGTACAAAGGTCATATCTGAAAAAGACTAGGTCATCAGGGGACAATGGAATAAGGGGAGGAGCGATGCCTTTACAAGGACCCTGTATATTAGCTTCCCTAAACCATTGCTTTCCAGATGCACAGAATATAACTTTCATCATCCAGATTAAAAGAGCAGCAAATCACATGCCTCCATGTAACAACAACATTTAGTTATAATGCCTTTTTACCATCAAACATATGCAATCAAAGACAGAAACAATAGAACATAATGTGATAAATATACATAAAATTCACAACATCCCAGCAACCACTGCCACCACAGTAACATCAGACACTATTCTACATCTTAATCTGGAGAATCAAAGAGGAAGCTATTCAACCTCTAATGAAAATAGCTTGAACTGGTAGCCTGTGAAGGAATCTACTGGGGTGGGGGACACATGTGAGTGTTTAGGGCAATTTAAGACAACCGAGATGGTACTGTTGTGAATTAAAACCAAAGGAAGAAAAGAATAAGACAAATCTTCCAGTAGGCTATTACAATAATCCAGGTGTGATATAACCAAAGTCTGGACAAGCAGTCAAGAACCTATAGATCCTACAGATGTTCAAGAGATGGAAATGTGATGCTTTTGCTGTCATCCTGATAATGGGACACAGGGACAAACAATCCCCCAGCAGAACTCTTGGCACCCTGTAAACACAGTGGAGGGCATGAAAGAGGGGCTACTGGACAGTTCAGCTAAAACACCAAGAACAGGGGTAGGCAACCTTTTTGAGCTGGGGGCCGGGTTGCTGTCCCTCAGACAACTGGGGGGCCGAAGCCGGGGGGGTGAAGCTTCCACCCCCAGGGGTGGAGCCGCATGCCCGGGGGGTGGAGCCTCCACCCTCCGGGGGCGGAGCTCCCACCATCCGGGGCGGAGCTTCTGCCCCCGGGGCGGAGCTTCCACCCCCAGGGGCCAGGCCACCTCCTCTTTGCTGGCCACTGACGGGGCCCCAGGCCCCGTCAGAGGCCGGGAAAGAGCCGGCAGGGACCGCCACCGCTGGAGGCCTCCCCGTCTTTGCCAGCCCCTGATGCCAGAGGCCTGCTGCAGCTGCCGGAGCCCTCCTGGAGGACCCCAGCGAAGGCAACAGGCTTCTGGGAGGCCCACTGCTGTCACAGGAGCCCTCCTGGAGGGCCCCAGCGAGGGCAACTGGCCTCCCAGGGGCCCGCTGCCGCCGTCGGAGCCCTCCTGGAGGGCCCCAGTGACGGCAACGGACCTCCCAGAGGCCCGCTGCCGCCGTCGGAGCCCTGGGCGCCGCCATTTTGGGGCAAAAAATAGCGGTGAAATCTCGCATGACCTCAGGGAATGTTGTGCGAGATTTCGTCGCCATTTCCCCCCCAAAATGGCGGCGCCCAGAGCGGGGAAAAGCCGAAACCGGCGGCGGCGGCAGCAGGAGGTTCCAGGGGCCGGCTCAAAGGCCTCCGCGGGCCGCATCCGGCCCGCGGGCTGGAGGTTGCCGACCCCTGACCAAGAACTCTGCTTCTCCCATATTCAGCTTAAGACAGTGAGTATTCAACCACCAAGAAACACTCAACAAGCAGTCCATTACAGACTTCAACACAGAGTCATCAATTAATTTAAAACTTTGGAAAATCTGTGTGTCTTCTGAAAAAATACTGGAATACTGAAAGTTCAAATCTGAAATTTAAAAAACCTAAGAGGGAGGGTTTATAATGAAAAAGTAAGGGGACCCAGGACTGATCCTTGTGGCTTCCCTACACTTATAGGGAAAGCTTTTGGCATAGATCCCCAAAATAAAACAGAAGAGGAACCATCATAAATGTAATAATAATAAATACAATAATAAAAATGATCAGACCAAAAATAAAAGAGAGGAAGATTTAAACCAGGAGAAAACATTCCCTGTTATTCCCAATGATGCCAACTGTAATAATAAAATCTGATTATCTAAAGTGTGAAAGGGCCAACAGTATCCACACAGATGTTTGATGCTGAGCCTTAGCTATTAGAATATCATTTACTACATGAGTCAAAGCCTTTTTAGTAGATTGACTTATTAACAGAATCATCACCTAGGTGAATTACTTTTGGGGGATTGCAGCCCCCAAATCCTCCAACCAACAGAGCCATAATCATATATAAACTACTACTGGCCATAGTGGGCATTGTAGTACAAAAATTAAAAGCAGAATTCCCCAAAACAATCACCCTGTCTGAGTGCTTCTGGGAATTGTAGTCCATAAAAGACATGCCAGATGGGAATTCTGGATGCCGTAGTCCAAAATAAAGGAATTTCCCTCAGTTCTGTTGTTGCTGTTTTTGACCAACTAACTGGAAGTCATATGATTCAAGCAAGGTTTTTTGAGTCACACTGCACTAAGGGTAGAATATTACCTTTATTCCTCTTGTGCCAACTTGCTTGGCAATCAATTACAAAGACAGTACTATCAGCATCCAGTGCTTTCTTCTATTGATTAAATTACCTTCTGGAAGGTATCTTCTGCAGCATCTGCTTCTATATTCAATATACTCTGACAGTTTTTTTTTTTTTTTTGCCAGACTTTTACTGTTGTTGTGTGCCTTCAAGTCATTTCTCACTTATGGTGACCCTAAGGCAAGCCTATCATAGGATTTTCTTGATAACATTTGTTCAGAGGTTGTTTGGCTTTTGCCTCCTTCATCTGAGGCTGAGAATGTAACTTGCCCAAGCTCACCCAGTGGATTTTCAGTACAGCCAGGGTGACTTTGGGCAAGTTACAGCCTGATTTCTAGAGTTATAGTCCAATACTCAAACCATTACACCATGCTGGTTCTCTTCAGACTTTTATTATTGCACTATTTCATCTGGAGATGAGGCAGTTTAGTGCCAGAGGTTTAGCATCCATTTATAAGATGGAAGCATAATTTAAAAAATATGGAAGGGAAAATGTGGAGCAAAGTGGTAAACATACAAAACATTTTTTCATGTGTGTATATGTGTGCATGCCTTCAAGTTGCCTGCCAGCCTATGGCTACCTACCCCATTAATTTAATAGGGTTTTCATAGACAAGAAATACTCAGAGATGCTTTTGATAGTTCCTCTGAAATATAGCCTACAGCCCCTGGTATTTGTTGGCAGTCTCCCATCCAAGTATTAATCAGAGCTGACCCAGTATGCAAAGGGTTTTTGTAGCAACTTTGAGACTGTGAAAAACTTTCTAAGACGTGGTCTACTTCTTCAGATGCATGGAGCTGACCCTGCTTAGCTTCCAAGATCAGATGTGATCTGGTGCCTTTAGAGTATTTAGGCCAGCTATTTTGTTCCTAGAATTTCTTATTTCAGAGGTGAGTGGCTTTTTAGATATGACAATGAACTTTTAAGAGTTCTTCCTCTTAGCTATCTTTGGCATTGCATTGAGGAAGCAGGGTGCTGCTCATCTCCTCATGAAGGAGATGAAAATGCAAGATGAGCATTCAACTATTGGATAATAGCCATTAACTCACTAAGACCACAATCCTGTAATACTTACATGGAGCAAACATTCATATTCATATCCATACTCAATTTCTGCTTCTGTCCTCCCATCGACAGTATGGGAGATAATACTGACTTACCTTAGAAGACTTGTATAAGGCAGGAGTGGGCAAGTGTGGCCATCCAAATGTTCTTGGATTACATCTCCCATCAGCCTTAGCCACCATAGCCAATGCTGAGAGAGGATGGGAGCTACAGTCCAAAAACATCTGGAGAGCCATAGTTGAACCCCAATGTAAGGACTACAAGCTAGATAATCAATGACAAATGTTTCTTAATATTCAGAGTCCTATAAAACAAAACAAGGAAAGTCTTGCTATTGTGGAGATATCTCAACTGTTTGGACCATTATTTACTCATATATACTTAATAAACTAGAAATAAGTATGAAATCCTCATGGTTGCAGACAAAAAACAGCACCATGTACATCACCAAATAGGGAGCTCACACCCCACTTCCCAAATAACTGGACTTCTGTGAGCCCTTGTTAATTGCAGGGGTTTGGTTCCAGAACTCCTTGTGGATAACAAAATCATTGGATGCTCAAGTCCCATTAAATACAATGTGTTATTCTAGATCTTGGAATAGAAATGGTGCCCCTTTTATTAAATTACAAAATCAAGGTTTTCCTTAGGGAATTTATATATACAGTTGCCCCTCCTGATGCATGGATCTGAGATCCGTGCCCCTGAATATATGTGGAGGGGCGACCTCCACTATTTGTAATGGTGTGCGCACCTGACACACATGCCCTTGCTGCATGCATGGGGGTGCACTCCATTCAAGCCTATGAGGCTTGAATAAGCGCAAGCCTCCATTTTTGTGAAGGGGGGGTCCAGAACGGAGGGCCGAGTGTACATACATACAGTCATCCCTTCATTTTCACAAACTTCAAGTCCACAGTCTCGGTCCTTCATGGACCAGCAAGCGGGGAGGTTTAAAATGGCATGTCATTCAAGCCAATATTTGCAAATTTCCATTTTCACAGGGGGGTCAGAAGCAGATCCCCTGCAAAAATGGAGGGATGACTGTATTAATATTTTCAAACTATGGATGGCTGAATCCATGGATAAGGAATCTGTGGATACAGAAGGCTGACTGTACCTGAGGAGCATCTTTCACATACACAAATATGATTACAAGACTGAAAACTGGAGTAGACTCCTGCAACTTAAATGGGTTAAGAGAATTTTAGTAGGTGTTGCTTATTACCTAGTTGCATAGCAAGCAACAGCTGCTGAAATTCCTTCTTCTGTTCAGTCATTAAAGATATAAGACTCCAGTCCTGTTTTCAATCTGGTAACCCTGTCAGCATTTATATAACCTGGATAGCACAAGGATGGACAATCTTCCTTTTGTAGACTGCTCTTTAGCATT
Source organism: Sceloporus undulatus (assembly GCF_019175285.1). NCBI lineage: Eukaryota > Metazoa > Chordata > Lepidosauria > Squamata > Phrynosomatidae > Sceloporus > Sceloporus undulatus. The sequence goes on from NC_056526.1 coordinate 63,204,855, forward strand.
ATTTTTAACTGACAATGCTGCTAGCCCATCTAGAAATATATTTTGGTTCTTCTATCTCTCCCCACTCCCAAACTGCTGGTTGCCACCACTGCAAAACAAATGACCTTTAAAATAACATATGTTGTTATTGTGGAAAGTACTGCTTTAAATCAGGGCTGCAAAACCTGTGGCCTTTCAGACACTAGACTCCAATTCGCATCATACCTCTAATTATGAGGGATGACAAAAATCATAGTTGATTGTTGGGCCACAGGTTCCTCATTTCTGCTTAAAATTCTGGCATGTAGGCATTCCCAAATCTTTGTACTATGAGCCACTCCTGAAAGAGAGTGTTCTGCTGGCCATATAGCTGTGTATCTGCAATTAAAGATGGAAGTTGGGCAGGTAGGTTAGATCTCAAGACTTGGTGAGGGATGCCGGAGAAAAGGACAGAATTCAGTTAAGAGAATTTTTGTGAACAGCTAAGGGACTGACAGAAAGCCCAAAATGATATACAGTGAGTTACCTCCTGAAGACCTAGCCAGCTTAGCCAAGTCAGGAATTCTGGAAGCCAAATTCCAAAACATCTGGAGGACCAAAGTTAGGGAACCACTGTCCTAGATCTTGAGCAAAGTGACATCCACCACTGTATTCTTCAGCAGCACTCTGAGAACACTAGGCACTACCATTTTAAAGCTCCACAATGCCCAACAGTTCAACTGTGAGAAATTAAAATGGAGATTCATGGACTCAAATGTCAACTGTGAAGGGCCTGAGGCATTTGACTTAGGATGCAAGGTGATGATGCTGTTATACCAAGTAGGAGGTGATGACATTATGACTGGAAGAATATTTGTACCCTCTGTTACCACATATGGATTTTAATAAATTTTGGAATGTGTGTGGAGTTCTTTCATGACCTCAAACTGACCTGCCAGGCTAGCAGCCGTAATCCTGAACGCAGTGGGTCAGGTAGGCAGATGAGTCAGCCTCACAAGATCCCTGAGAAGCAACACTTTGGAAATTCCCCACAGAAAGGTTTGGGAGTTGCAAAAGGGAAAACCATCACCTCCAAGAGTAAAATCTTTGATTTAGGTCTCACACATGATCCAGTGATTAACTTAACTCATCTACCATCCCCCCCCCCCCTCAATTGTTGCCAGGCCACTTTGCCTCAACAAGACAATGCAAAGTCTTTGTTTACAATGGCCAAGCAACCAAACACCTTTTGTTCTCACCATCAAGCATCTTTGCCAGAAGCAAGATTTTGCCTATAAATATCATCAGATTTGCCTGTTCACTGGGTCAGTCTGGATTTCAGGGGGAAACTCTGTCTCTTTGAACCGTGACCTGGCTCCTGACTCCCGGTTCCTGGCCTAGTCATTCTGTGACTGAGCCTCATGCCATCTCCATCATATTCCATTTGGACTCCTGAAGAAGCCTACTGAAGTAAGTATAGCCCTAGTACTGCCTTGAACTATTCCCTATTTCCACTCTTGATTTCCTGAGCCTTGTATCAGTGTGTATATGTAAGTGCATTGTGTGTGTTTTCCCCCTTATAAATAAATTGGATATTAATTCTAGAAGTTTGTCTCAGCTCCATTTATTGGAATTTCCTGGTCTCTTGGTAGACACAACAGGAAGTGATTCTGCAGGGCTGTTGTAGCAAGCCCCCTCTTGCAATACTGAGCTGATAATAATAATAATAAATTCCCCGAATCAGACCCTTGGCTACACCTCCATTGACATTTTTCTTTGGTCCCCACATTTCTAGCATTGCAAGAATGAGACAATGAAAATCATTCACACCTAAAAATCTTGCAACTGCTGTTTTTGCATTCCCTTGCAGATTTTGCTGCCCCATTTGTTTGGATGCCTAAACTGCATTTCTAAATGCTTGAGTCAAGTTTTAAGTTACTGCAATGCTACAGACCTGAGGTCTGAAGGAAATTGTTGTGGGGGAGGGGGGAAGAATTTTTATTGGGAGTCAGTGTCCTCATTTTGCCCTCTTCTCATAGTTACTTGTTGCTCTGGTATCCCCATCTCTTGTCTTCAGAATAATTTTAAGCATATTCATGCTTAAAATGACATGTAGAGATTATACTGAGAGCTTCTTCCTCGCTGCCCTCAATACTTCTCATTTTAATGCTCATGTCACAGAACTGACAGCCACTAGGCTGAAAGAAATGGCCTAGATCAGTGTTTCTCAATTATTTTCTGTCATGCCCCCCCTAGGAAGAAGAAAACATTTCGCGCCCCCCGCGCGACTGTAAATAGTATCATTTGTCTATAAAATTGTTATAAGTACACCTCTGCATAACAGAGCTTCGCGCCCCCCTTTACGGAGCCTCGCGCCCCTCCTGGGGGGCCCGCCCCACTATTTGAGAAACGCTGGCCTAGATGCATTGCCTGCCTTTCTAAAAACATCATTTGCTTCAATATGTGTGTATATGGTTAGGCTAATCATCCCAATATAGAAAGAAAACCATTCAGTGCTTAAAATACAAGACAAGAATCCTCACACAAAAAATTAGATCTGATCAACATAAGCCTGCAAGTTAGGAGATGTTCCTTAAAAAAGTAACCCTACTTCTGAATCAAACTAGATATGTTCCAATTTACTGGAAGCATATGTACATTCCATTTTTTTATGCCCCAAAGTAATGTACAAAAGCTGATTCAATATTCTTGGGTAAAAGATAAAAGCTTTGAACATACTTTTGAGTTACACTGTATCTTTTGAGGTCAGGCTTTAAGTTGTTTATGGCTTTTATTGGTCTCTGCAACTATTCTTATTATTATTATCATTTATTCATATACTAGTACCATCAATTTACATGGTACTTTTCTGGTAAAACCGAGAACAGTGGTTCCTGCCAGAAATGTACAATGTAAAGCATGTGCATAGACATACACTCAGAGGGAAGGCAAGAATAACTAAATAAAACTATACAATACTGTTACAAAACGAATTATCTAGATAGAATACAAAACATACAATATGGTGGAATACTGTGGTAAAAGGGCAGAAATCCTGCAAACTAGGAGTGAGGAGCTGATGCCTTCCAGATGTTTTTGGATTGCAGCACCCAAGAACTTTCAACACTGACTATACTGACTAGGACTTATGGAGGCTGCAGTCTCACAACATCTCGAAGGACATAGCTGCCCACCCATGGACAGCAGCTTCTCCAATACTGCCATAATGTGCCTTCTGCCTGTAGATAGCACAATGACAAGGGACGAATCATGGAGCTCAGCTTTTCCCTAACATGGTTCTAGCAGGGAGTGATGGGAACTGTATTCCAATAGAATTGGAAGGAATCAGGTCAGGGAAGACTGCTGTAGATCTTACTTCCCTGATCTATGAAAGAAAGACCTATGAAAGAAATCTGTCCTTCCTGATATATTGTACTTCAGCTTTTATATTTGGGCATGCTGAGTAAGACTGGCAGCTTCCATATCAATGGGGCACTCATTCCATTTCAGGTATTAGTATGAACTTTAAGGTACTGTCCAAGTTACTGGATAGGCTTTTAAAGACTGGACTAAGATCCAAAGCATCCCTGTGTTATGGAACTGATTGACATTCTCCACCTCACTGACATGGAAGCCACAAAGTTCCACTGCTTAGGAATACAACCAGTGGAAATTGCAGTAGCCAGACTGAGGTCTGATGCGCACATCAAACTAATGTGTCATGGTTCTTGTACCAACTGTGCTGGGTTCCATTTTTTTTCTAAGATGAAGTCAAGGTGCTGGTTTTGGCCTTCAAATTCCTAATTACCTGTGAGCCAGGATATCTGAAAGACCACCCCGTCACATGTGAGGCTGCCCAAATTTGAGATCCTCAATGGACATCCCAGTGTATGTTTCACCACCTCAAGAGGCTAGGTTGCTGAATATACAAACAGGAGGGTTTCAGCCACACCTGAATCATGGAACTCCTTCCCAAAAGAAATCAGACTGCCTTCATCCCTGCTGAGGTTCTAGCAGGTCACTACCACAGTATTGTTTCATACAACCATTAGTCCTTAAAGCCAGGATTAGCTTTTGGTATTTTAACTGTTTTTTGAAATGTTTTACTGTTTTCAAAGATTGATTTTATCTTTTATACATTGTCTTTTAATAACTAAAATGTCAGTGATAGAGTTGGTAATGAAAATTAGCTGCTGAATATCCTAGTTTAAGACACTATTCTTTCTCAAATCTGCTCAGGCATCAGAAAAGATAAAAAGGTAAAGGTATTCCCCTTTGACAAGGTTGTCAAGTCAGGGCATGAAAAGAGTACTAAGCATTCATTCAGTTTCTCCTACAGGTTCAGTGTCCAATTTCCCAGCCAAAAAGCAATGTCATGTTCCCTGGGCCAAGCTGGCTCAAATCCTCAAATATTGCCTAATGACACCATTTACTCCCAGCCTCCTACTTCCTATCTGCCACATCTCATGAAATCATGGATTCCAGCTCAGTCACTTGAACATTTTCTTAGTATTCAGTATAATGGGCAGTGTCCCTACACATTGCCTCTTTCAGTCTGTGGCCCTCCCTCATGCTCTCCACTAGAGCTGAACCCAAAAAGGTGTGCTCAAGACCTTCTCCACACTATGCTTTAGGAACCTGCCTGGACATTATGATACTAGAGAGTAAAATGCAGGTTGATGCCAATACTTATGAAATAAATGCATTTCAATACTCCTGCTTTTTTGCACCAAGAAACCTGTTCTACTAAAAGAAAAGAAAAAGATAATCAACATTATTTTTTCTTTCAAAGTCAGCATTACTGTGTAGTTAATCTCACAGGAGATGGTTGCTGGCAGTGGGGGAAGACAGAAAATGGATGTTGCTGGGTGCACTAGAAGTAGCAAGATCTGGCTTCCAAGGTGTCAGGGCCCAGAACGTCTTTTTACAGTCCTCAATGGGGAGGGTAGGAATCTCAGGCCACATACACTGAATTGAAAAGTGTATATGTACTTATTTTCCACATTTGTTAGATGGTGTTCTTCAGTGGCATACTCTGTTCAGCATCTGTGGTTGATGCTGGATGTATTGCACTTACTGACATCAATATGACCTGCATCTTATGACATCACAAGATATCATCACCATGGTCCAAAACACACTGAAGAAATAATACAGTTTGAGACCTCTTTAACTGCTCTCACTCAGTGCTAGGGAATCCCGAGAATTGTAGTTTATTGTGGCTCCAGAGGTCTCTGATAGATAAGGCTAAATGTCTCACAAAACTACCACTCCCAGAATTCTCCAGCATTGAGCCAGGGCAGTTAAAGCAGTCTCAAACTGGATTATTACTGCAGTGTGTTTTGGACCTATGGCGGGGTACAGACCGCCGCTTTGCGGCAGTCTGCCGCCGCCGCCAGTAGGTCCGCGGGGGAGCCGGAGCCTTCAGACTCCCGCGCGGACCGAAAAAAGAAGCTCCAAAATGGAGCTTCTTTTACAGTCGCGTTTGCGACATAGCGAGGCGCCAGGGGCGCGCTCGCTACGTCACAAGCGGCGCGACACGTCTGGATGCTGTGCGTCCAGTACGTAAAGATGGCGGCGCCCATGTAGAAGGGGCGCCGCCATCTTGTACGGACGGAGTCCGTACTAGGCCCAGGGGCGTCTATAAGAGACGCCCCTTTTTTAAAATGGGACGTCCGGAGGACGTCCCAAATGCCGGTGCAGAAAGCACCTATGTGTCAGGTGTTGAGCCTGAAATCTCAGGATAGTCCTGACCTACAACCCTAAGCAAGGCCCCTTCTTTTTCTCTCTTTTTATTCCACATTCTTTTCTCTCTTTGCTTCCATCCCTTTCCACACCTCTGTTCATGCTTTCTTTTCCCCAAGCTGGTACAGAAACGTATACTGATCACTCGCAGCTGGCTTTTGAAATAAATAACATAGGAAGCAGCCTTAAAATGTGTCATATCTTTGGTCTATCTACAGATCCCGACTTGGTTTATCCTTGTATGATGAATGACATAACACATATACGCAGAGAGCGAGAGAGAAAGCGTCACTGCAATACAGCACGATTGTTGTTGTTAGTCTTTAGAAATTTATGTGCATTTTAATTACTCCTTGTCATATATTTCTCTAAAATGCAGAAAACTGCAAAATACAGTAACTGTTGTCCATCTTCAAGATGAAGCAGTTTACAAGGCGCAGGTCAGCTACTGCTGACAAAGATGGGATAAGTCCCAGAATCCGCAAGTGATGAAGCTGATTCATTCCCATCAGGGTATAGAGCACAGCATGTAGAGAATGAGCCAAGTGGTGTTCTTTCTTAGAAGTAGTATGGTAAAACCAGTAAAACCATCTGTTGTTAACTTGCATTAGCAGCGATAAAATAATCTCATATTTTGCACCTTTAAATTTCTTCAAAAAATGAACAATCACACCTGATCCATACACACTTTAAGACACAAGAATATACCAAGCCAAGAAACCTAGAAGTCACTGCATCAGAATTCTATCAGGAAGTTGTTCTGTATCTGAAAACTAATTTGATCAAGACTATATTTGAAGTGACAGTGGCAATTTTATTTTAGCTCTTCTCCAAGTGAAGCCTGAACACAACCTCTGGCTTTCATCCAAAAATACCAAGTGACATGGCAAGAGACACCAGAGCACTCAAGAGACATCAGGTTGCAGCTGCTCATATGCAAATGTTTCTGAATGTCATTTGCAGAGCCTCTTTACTTTCTTGGGGGCTGCAATAAGCAACTGCAATAGAATGGCAGAGTAGAATGTTTCCAACTCTCTGAACTCTCAAGTGCTCTTGTTCCTATCTATTTCACTACAGACTGATCTTTGAATCCCTGATTCCCAGAGTTCTGTAAATATAAAAACATCACTAGGAAAGTTTACAATTTACAACAATTTCCAAAATCCTTGCTTGCTAATTAGCTTACTTGCTGTTCACCGCTATGATCTTTGGAATAGCGGTATATAAATAAAACATATTATTATTATTGATATTGTGGTCAAAGAAGTAGATTTTCAATCCTCTACCGAGAACATCACCCTCTTTTTGTGTGTCTACGTGCATTTAAGCCACCTATCATTTTATGGGAACCCCATGAATTTTTTAGAGGGTTTTCTTAAACAAGGAATAATCAGAGGTGGTTTTGCTGGTTCCTTGATCCGAAATATAGCCTTAAAGCACCTGGCATTTATTGGCTGTTTCCCATCCAAGTACTAACTAGAGCTGACCCTGGATCTGACACCTTTACACCACTCTCATTTTTAATGACCTTTTACAGGATTCTGATCCTCATGTTCTTGGCTGGATAGTCTGCATGGTGACTTGGAAGGCAGGAGACTTAAAACTATCTTTTCTCAAAAATGGCATTACATTTTTTGGGGGTAATATTTCTCCCCCCCCCCCCAAACTACTATGTACTTTACTAAAACACATCCCACACTACTATGTCCTTTAGTAAAATTTGGTACACCCTCCAGCAGATGTTTTGACAACCTAACACAGAAGGATGAGAATACCAAAGCCTGTTTTTATTCATTTCTCTAAAACAGCCTGTATTCAAATGCAACTTGTAACCAAGAAGTCTGAATATGAATTAATTTATTAAAAGCATGAAACTCCATATATAAAAGTTGTTATTCACAGCAAGACAACTGGAATAGCTCACTAAAGAGAATGAAATGCACTCACATTTCTTTCATCCGTCCATTTCTTTGCCTGTTGCAATTTTTGCCTTACAGTGACAGTTAGAGAAGGCAGAGAAAAAATGTGTTGGCTCCAAGCAACCTATTTCTCCATTGCCTTATTTCGTTGACAGCAATTGTTCCAGCAATCTTGTTTCTCCTGCCCACGCCAGCCTAGATACACCACGGTAGTGAATTAGACTGTAACAAATGTGTCCCAGTAAACCTGGTGTTTGCTAAAAGAGATTTCATTGTATTGCCCCCCTTCCCCTTTCTTCTAGCTCCTGCTTTAGAAAATCTGCCTTAGATCTTACCTGCTCAACCATGTTTGCACATACTGTTGAAAACTTGCTTTGGCACAGGGTGGCCAAATGTACAGTTTCACAAACAGATGGAGAAAGGCTGGTCAGTGATCTTACCTGTTTCCGTATCATTGAGAATTTCTCTTCCCAGTGATTGAGCGGCATATACATAAATCCTATTATTATTATTTTAAAAATTTGACAAAAGCTGTTAATTTTCAGATGTTGCAGCACAATGCCAATCACACAGCTGCCAGTCTGATTCAGTGCTTTTTGCTAGTCCACTGGATATGTCCTGAGGTTGCAGGCACTGTGGGTATGATTAGACTGATCCCCTTCTAAAATTTTACCTACCTATAAAATATTGGATTGGATGGCCCTTGTGCTTTCTTCCAGTTCTATGATTCTATCTGCAGTTTTTAAAAATGATCCTTTTTTTACCCTGTTGTCCATGAAAGAAAAAAGTATACAATGGCAAATTAGCCAGTCAAGGTGAAGGAACGCTGAAGTACGGTTTTTCTTCACTTTGGCTGACTAATTTGCCATCACATACTTACTTCAGCTTTTCTTCACCTTTGTTGACATTTTGTTTTTTCACAACCTTGCTTCCCAGGGAGAAGACTTCAGCTTCAGCGAAAATGCTGCAGTGTTGCAGTTACTTCTCCTGAAATTCTGGCACCAAAGTGCTGCCTTGAACCAGAGGACTCATTCACTGCAACAGTCAAAATTGAAAATTATACGCTTTCAAAAAGAAAGGTATGGGAGAGAAAGACAGAGCCTCTGCATTGGATTCTGCAATATTCCACATTTCCATTTACACCAGAGATGAAACAGAAATGAAATTGTTACTATGTGTTTATGCAGAAATATTACTGTATGTTCAGCCTTTGACAGGTAACATAAGCAAAATGGAAAAACTTCTGTCAAGAGGAACTTACAAGCTAACTGCATGGTGAAGAGGAGAAATAAACCTTGGAAAAGCTAGTACAGTACTTTGGACTGCAGCTTCCTGAACAGTCAGTATAGCCAGTGCCCATCTGGTAGTAAATATTTTAGAGGTTATTTTTTTGTGGATTTTTCGGACTATGTGGCCGTGTTCTAGAAGAGTTTATTCCTGACGTTTTGTCAGCCTCTGTGGCTGGCATCTTCAGAGAATTTCTGAGGTTATTGTACAAAAAAGTAGCTTTTCCAGAATCTAGAATGCAAGACGGAGAGCCACTGTGGTCTAAAAGACTGATTTTGACACATGAGACCTAGATGGGTTTTCCTAATTTGAGTATGATGGAGAAGCAAAAAATGTCCCTCACTACCCCCCCCCCCCCCCCCCACCCCCCGTTCTTCTTTCCAGCCCCAAAAGAGGTGTTTTTCAATGTGGTTTTGAAGTAAATCTAGGACTTAAGGATATAATAATATCCTTACAATCAAAGATAATTGTGGTTCCAAACACACTGCAGAAATAATCCAGTTTGAGACTGCTTTAACTGCCCTTATCAATGCTAGGAAATTCTGGGAACTGTAGTTTTGTGAGACATTTAGCCTTCTCCGTCAGAGAGCTCTGGTACCACAACAAACTACAATTCCCACGATTCGGCCCACTCGTCTTGCACCATACACGCCTGGTGGTTCCACTAGAGCTATGAGGCTAGTAAGAGGGTGAAGGCTTTCGCCCCATTTATTAGAGGTAGGTTTTGTGTCGGCGGCGGGCCTCTTCCTCGCTTCATCTTCGTGTCGTGTTGCAGTCTCACACGACTCTCCCACTCTCATACCTTAGGCGGTCACCTATTTGCATCATTTATGGCTATGCCCAACCTAGACTCGGGGGCCTCTAGGCTGAGGAAGCACAACCTACATGCGTTACGTTTTGGATTTTAAAGCGGCCAACAATCATGTGGTGGCAGGGGGGGCCGGCCAGGGCTGCAGGTCATTAGTTTAGAGTTTTCGTAAAGCAAGTCGGTTCCAACAAAAAAACAATCAACCCTAAAGTCAATTATCACAACACAAAACCTGCCGGGGCAAATCATTAGTCCTTCAGGCAGCCACATGCGGGCTCCTGCAACTATTCAAGGGCCAAGACACTATGGCTAGTGGGGGGCAAAGTGGGACCCCAACAGTATACAAAGATCTCTACCGTTAAAAACCAGTAAGTGAAATAGGAACAATGGGCGACTAAAACACTGCTTTTGGCCTGTAATGGACAGGAAGCAATTAATTAAAAATAATCCATCAATCAGCACAGCCATTTGAAATGTACCAGTAAGGAAACACAGGGCGGGCATTCATAATATGATATCTGCATAATGCAGTCCTGTCAAGACTTACGCAAATAATCAAACCACGCTCTGAAGAATGCCAGCCACAGATGCTAGTGAAATGTCAGGAAGAAATTCTTCTAAGAACATGGTCACATGCCCCAAAAACCCCACAAAAACTATGGAGGCTGGCCATGAAGCCGGTGACCTTCACAAGAGCGCCCCCACCGTTCACTGAACTTAGTTTTCTAGGCAGTTGTTTATAGGATTCTATCACTTTGGGTGGATTCACGGAGCATAGAGTGGCTCCTTTTTCAAAGCACAATTTTGCCTACATGGAAAAATCTTGGCAATTTTGTAAACTTTCTGGGAACAAGTCTCACTATATCAAGATCTTGTTCTTCAGTATGATATAGAATGGATAGCTGACAATCACATTTATCAGTTTATTATTAGTTAGGATAATGATTATTATTATTACCTTAGTTATGAAAGCGCTGTAAATTTAACATTTACAACAGCGCTGTACAATACAATTTTTTTTTTAAATAGAAGAGAACGGTTTTTTTTTTTCCTCCCTGCCCTAGGCTTACAAACAATCTAAAAAGACATGAAACAGAAGGAGAAGAGAGTGGTGAGGGAAAGGGTAAGAGGTCCAGCAGTTTTCATCTCTAACCTCCAAAGGCCTCTGGACGCAGCAAGGCCTTTAAGTAGTCCTGTAGTCTGCAGGGGGGATGAGATAAGGGGATTCTATACTGCCACTTGGACATTGGACCCAACAGGCTAAAGTGAATCTCTTTTATAGATCATTTTGAACTGAAGGCAATGTATGTTCATATATACAGTTGCCAACAAGCCAGAGAATAAGTAACCCCAGGACAAATCGTACAACAAAGGGATTTTTTAAAATAACAGAAAGTTATATCATTAACAGATTAGCTACAGTATTTCCAGGGGGGCTTTCCTATGCTAGCAATCAAAAGCCTTTTGTGGCAAAAGATTTTTTCTTAATTTTTTTTTCAGTGAGGGGTCGAAATACCCTAAAGGCCCAGATGCCGTCTGTCTTGAAGCGAAGCAAGGTCATCTTTGGTTAAAACTTGGATGGGAAACTGTCAATAATACCAGGTGCTGTAGGCTATATTTCAGAAGAAGGACCGTTAGCAAAAACCACTTCTGAATAGTCCTTCCCCTAAGAAAACCCTATGAAATTTCATGAGGTTGCCAATGTTTATACAGCAAACTGGAAAAACAGGAACAATAAAAAGGAAGATGGAGAATGCTGATGTCTGAAACTCTGTATAAAATTCAGTTAATTGAGTCAGCGGGAGGTGTGATAAAAATCCTATCTGAAACCAGTCTTAAGAATCTAAGAGAGAAACCTTCAAGTTAGTTCCCCAAATGGCTAATACAGAGTGGGGAAAATATACTGCAACAGCGGGAGAAGGACCCACCAGGTGTCAACCCCCCCCGGGGGAATGTACACTTGCTGTGCACCATACCCCCCCCTTCGGGTGCCCCCTCACAACAACTAATTTCCAGGAATATGGTAAAGTTCGCTTAAGTATGTTTAAAATAGCATTATTTCTACAGAGAAGATGCATCCATAGTTTAAAGTATGTCAACACAGAATGAGAGAGAGGTTGATGCTCCTGCCCCATCAGGTGAAGGTAAGCTTCTTCCTAATGTTGACTGGGTCTTCCTAACTGGCCAACCAATCTCGGTCTTAAGGTGTGTTTGGGTAGGGACGGAGGATGAAACAAGTGGTGCCTGGTATCCCACCACATTGACAAGGGCCCTACCCTTGCCATCCAAGCCTGCCCTTCCAGATTGACCTAAAGAAGTACGAGTTCTTGAGACAGAAAGGTCCTTAGATTTTATCAGGTCTGGGTTGTTATAATCTCTGCAAATCCACACATGTGAAAATACATTCTTGATGGAGGGGTACTTTATAGGATTTCTTAGTTGGTGCTGGGATTGCAAGAAAGTAGTTAGGACCTAAAACACATGAGCCCCAAATAAAAGCAGATTCTGGTGAACTGTGGGGGGTTGGCATCAACAACCCCCCAGCAGTCAGAAAGCGTCTAAATGCTGTGTTTATGGTCCTTTGGACAAGAACAAAAAGGAGTGAAATAATCCAGTTCCGGTGGCTGCTGGCTTGGGACCCACAGCTTGATCCACTGTGGAAGCGGCCATGTTGGTCCCATGTCCGCAGTAAGCATGGCCAGAGGCCGCTCATTTTTTGGGGGCCATGAAGCTTTACCACCCCAAGGACACACAGAAATGTTATTTAGGTTATTTTACAAAAATAAAAATTCTGAGAACTACAACGCAACAATTACATGACAGAGTAGATAACCCAACTACAGCAAACAATCTTGCTATCCTGATACATTTGCTCTGTCTGGAGGAGCTCCATATGTCTCCAGTAGAGTTGTTTAGAGTACACAGCTCGCAATCAGCCATAGCCAGTATAGTTAGGTAAGGGATTATTTGAATAGCAGTACAGTAACTGGGAGGGTTCACATACTTCTGCTTTCTCCTGTGCACAAGGCCAAGGTCTGAGGTGAGTATTCATGATTAGGGACTTTATCACACGAAGCCATAAAAGTGGAATTTTAAAACAGGATAAAAGGTGTCCTTTGGCTAGATGTATCACACAACATCCTGTCCACTCCTGCTGCTGTTTTTGCAATGTACCTTTT
>NC_056526.1:63217775-63220807 GCF_019175285.1 Sceloporus undulatus
TTTTCACTGATGGGCAAAACCCATCAATAGGCTCTACATTTTGCTGCTATTCCATTACTATCTTTGCGCAGTAGGTCCATTCCACTGCAGTTCTGCTTTCCAGGCAGACACATGATATGAATGGACATGATTCTGCTCCTCTCTCCATCTCCTCCCCTCCTCCTTGCAGCAATTGTGGTCACCAACAGATTCTCAAAGCCAGATGGATTTGGGAGGTGGTTGGCTCAATGGCAATCATGCAGGGTTGCTGTGTGAATGTGCACCCAACAGCCCTCCATTTCAGAACTGGGGGGAGCAGTGATCATGGTGGCCAACATCTTTTCAAAGTCAGCTGCTGTATGCACATTTACACAGCAGCTGGCCTCAGGAAGTGGTTGGCTACTATGATCACTTGTCCTCACTTCCTCCTGGAAGGCAGCCTTTGGTAGTACAGACGTAGATCACACAACCATGGATAGTCAAGGCGTTTTTATGGGGGAAAGTGTAATAAGAGATCATGGAAAACCGATATGCTTCCATTCTTAAACTAGCACAATTGTGGCAGGACACCTAACTGGTGTGATAAAGACCCATGTGATCTGTGGGTTCAGCTATTATTTCTAGTTAATATATATGGGTTGTGAATATATAACTAATTATTTCTCCATCTTTTGAAGCTACCCATATTTTCCCTTTGACTACAATAAATCAAATATCTGTCAACCCCTCCAGCAAAAAGATCATAATGCTTCCTATTCATATGATTTTGTGAGCTTTCAGCACCTCCTAATAATAATACTGGTAAAACAAAAGACTCATTCACAGAGAAACGTTCTGTATCAAGGATGTATTTCAAATGAAAATAAAAGGATTTTTTAGTCATCAAATGCCCTTATAGGATATGAAATCTTACCCAAAATAATAGGAAAAGTACTGGCTCATTTATTCAATAATATTATTATGAGTGTTAAGTAGAACTGGAAAAAAGCCAAGAGGCTTGTGACTCTGTGGACTTCTTAGAAGAACAAAAGAGAAAAAATATAATTTAAAAATAAATAGTTCAAAAGGGGCTAGTGTTGAGCAAGAAGAGCTTGCCTTGTTTTGGAGAAACAGGCTGTTTGATGGCCTGCTGGTTTCCAAACCTCCCTTTTCAAAGTGACAAATATATGGCTCTTTTTTGGGAGTTAGTATGGCATAATGGTCTGCTCTGCCATGGAAACCCACTAGTTGACCTTAGGCACGTCACACATTCTCATCCTGAGAAGATGGCAGATGCAACCCCCCCTCTGAACAAATCATGTCAAGAAACCCAATTATAGGTTTGCTTTAGGTTTGCCAGAAGTGGGAAACAAATTGTGGATTTTAGTGTCATATGGGGTGTTTATGTTAGAGTATCTTGGTTTTTACATTTAATTTCTCTCAGAGATGGTCCTGATATAGGGGTTCAACAGACGGGTGGCTAAACACTCCCCCCCTTTAGCCCCAGATCGTTGCCACATCAACCACATGCCATGACAACAAGCTGCTCCCTCTCAAGAGCAAAAAGATGCTCCTGGAAGTAGCTTCCTGGAAGAGGTGCCATGGTGCTTGCACGCCACGATAGTGCCCCTTCCAACTAGCGTCATTTGAGCACTGTGCCACCGTGAGTCATAATGGAGTGCCCTGGGTGGATGGGCGCATGCCATAATGGTGCACATGCAGTGGAACTAAGGCTTTGAGCATGTAAATGCCTAGCCCTAGTTCAGCCCTAGCATGCAGTAAGGCCAGCATAAAGTGTTGGTCTGTACTGCTCCCTACTCCTATTAAACTCTGGTGTGACTTATTATTTCTTTGTATTTTTGGTAATTTAAATTTTAAATTAAAAAAGAGAAGATCCCTTGATTTTACATGGAGGATGGGACTGTGTGGGTTAGGACTGACCACCTTGGTTAGCAACTTAAACAGGGCTATCATTTCACCTCTTAACCATCTCTTCTCCAGTCTATTACATTCTATTCTACACCCACTGCAATGTAACTATTCTTAAAAACCTGTGGCTTCAATACAACTCTTTCAATGCATCTGGGAAAGTGGAACGATACCCTTAAAAGTGCATGCTAAATTATAAATCAGTTTTAAAGGTGCTTAAAAATATCCCATTAAAATTCCAATATGTATTTCCCTGCCTTTCCTCTTTTTAAATACTACAAGAGATTAATATTGTCATTTCTTTTAAGAGTGCAGTATATACGTGTGTGTATAGGGTGTATGTGCATCTCTCCATCTCTTTTGCTCTCAGTGTATTTGTGTGTATATGAGTAAAGGAGAGAGAGGATAGGATGGGATGGTTTAATCTAAACAATTAAATGTTTGGTTAATGTGTCCACTGTTCTAGAAGTGGATTTGCTCAACATTTTTCTCTCAGTATGTTTGTTATTGTTAGGCATTACAGCTGGAAAACCGAGATAGGAATGGCCTGCTTTATAAAAGGGCCTGAATACTAATTTAAAGCAGCAGATAAATCTTGCTGATGGCTGGACGCTGAGTTCCTGTTATTGGTGTCTGTATTTACAGGCAAATCATATACAATATTTTTTTAAAAGATAAAAATACAATTTAAATTTTTATCTGCAGTTTTTAAAAGAGCATGGCCATTCATTTGTAGAATTAAGGGTGACTGTTGTCTCCCATGCATTATCTTCTTTCTTTTCCTTAAGTCTTTGTGTTTGTTTCAATGGTTTTATGTGATTTTTACTCCTTCCAGCAATTCAAAAGGGCAGGAAGATTTTTATTGGAAAGTATGGCACAATGCTTTCCAATAATACCCAAGCAGAATAACAATTCCTTGTATTTAGTATAACAGGGGTAGGGAACCTTTTTGAGCCGGGGGCCGGGTTGCTGTCCCTCAGACAACTGGGGGGCCGAGGCCGGGGGTGGTGGAGCTTCCACCCCCGGGGGAGGGGCCGCGTGCCAGGGGTGGAGCCTCCACCCTCCAGGGCGGAGTTCCCACCCCCGGAGGTGGGGCTTCCACCCCCGGGGGCCAGGCCACCTCCTCTTTGCCGGCCCCTGACGGG
>NC_056526.1:63220907-63224149 GCF_019175285.1 Sceloporus undulatus
AAAAAAAAAAAAAGACTCCTTTGTCTATTGCCAGATCTGTTTTGCTATCAATGCCACTGGCATGGCACCAACACTTAGTATTACAAATAGTATATATTAAAAACACAGATCATTATATGTTCATATAAATTATGCCTATCAGGTTTCACACCTATACTTTGAAAAAGATGAAAAAACCTCAGATTTCAACAGTGGCCAGGAATGCATTTGCACAGTAAAGGTTTGTGTGTCAGTTGTGCCCATTTCTTGAGATTCTGAATCTGTCCAAATGACATGTGCCATAGTTACATTCCATTCTGTAATGAATTCTGTGTGGCGCTGCCTTTGAAGAGTGCTTAGAAACTTCAGTTGGTCCAAAGAGTTGTACCCAGATTGTTAACCTAGGCTGGCTATAGACAGTACACAACTCCCTTGTTGCAATATCTCCACTGACTGCTAGTTATGACCTACAAAGCTCAGCTTCAAGTTCTTTGGAGGATCCTATTTCCATTTATGAGCCTGTCTGTGTCTTGAAATGTTTTAGGGAGGCCGTTCTCTCTAATCTAACACCCTCACAGAAACCTCTGGTGGGAACACATGAGAGGGCCTTCGTAGTGAACTAATCCTAGGCTCTGGAACTCCCTTCTCAGAGAGATTATATTGCCACTTTCCTAGCTTTCTTTTCATAGGTAAGTAAAAAGGCCTTTCTGTTTTGGCAGGCCTTTGAAGACTCCACTCAGGGCAAAAGAGCCTTTCACGTGCTGGTGGTTTGGTTTTAATTGTGTTTAACTTTATTGACAATTTATATTACTAATGTTTGTAAAAGGTAAATACTTGAGCTTGGTCTGTTTTAATATTGGTAAGCTTCCTTGAGTCCCAGATTGGGGGGGGGGGAATAATGATGATGATTATGATGATAGTAGTAATAGTAATATCTAATAGTAGTAATATAATACCTGTAAGTGGGTAATGAAAGAAAACCTTTGCCGCTGGAAAGGTTCACAGCCCTCCCATAAACACTGCCCAGGATAAACATCTTTTCCTCCGTGCTCTGTTGCTGCATGATAGAAAACCTGGGCTGGCGTTTGAAACCACCTAGAAAATGTAACATGTTTTAGCTTCAGTGAAATGTTTTACTAAAATTTTCTCTGAGGAGTAATTTAAGTCCTGTAAATAAAACAAACAATCATTCAATAAGTGGCAAAAATAAATTGTTCATAAATTCTACATACACTGTCAAGAGCTATGTGCACAAATATTTCTGCAGGAGGACAGTGCAATACCAACAAGTACCTGAACTGGACTGAATGGATTTGTATCTTTTTTTTAACCAGGTGTTCCTGAGACTTTAAAGACTTCCATTTCCACAAGGCAGTGTTATAGTCTGTAAAACTGATTTCTTGTACAAACAAAATTTTGAATAGTGTTGAAGAGTTTATTCAACCTGTGACATGAGAGTGAAGTTGCATACTAATCACAGGAAAATGTATCCATCTCCACAGAGCTCTGAGAAAAATGGTATGTGAGTGTGTGTTTGAAACTGGAGGAGGCATAGACATATCTTAACTGTGCTCTCCAAATCATTCTTAAAACATCTGCAGTCATGAAAAGAAAAATTCCACGGAAGGAGTTACTTAAAAATGCACAGGGCATATCTTCCTCCAAAACGGAGAAAGGATCCTTTATAGTGCAGCATCTTGTTTGCCCCCAAAACCTTATATTGAAGGGTCTTCAGCAAGGAAGACAAAGGTTCTGTCCTACTGACATTGGCAGCAGTTTGCATTGTCTTCATAGAAAAGTATGGTGTGGCCACATCTGATACACTATGTATCAACTCTAGTCACTCCATTGCTTCAGCTGGGATGTTATTTCTGGAAAAGGTGTAGAGAAGGACAACTTCAGTATTCATGGAGATGATCATAACATTTTCTTGGCATAAGAGCAGAACACTGGGTTACTTAACTAAACTAATTAGCTGTAGATCTGGGACAAATAGAAGAAAGTGCTTTCCAACACAAAACATAGGTAATTTATAAAGATATATGTGGAGTTAGATGGCTTTTATAAGATATATAAGCTGTAAAGCCTATGACAATAGCACAAGGAGGCCATTGCTTTCTTTTTCTGATTGTGAGCCACTTAGTGGTACAGTGGTACCTCGGGATACGAAATACCCAGGTTACGAAATTTCCGGGATACGAAAAAATCCCATAGGAAATAATTGTTCCGGGTAAGGATGGTTTTTTCGGGTTACGAAAAAATTTTTGGTGCTTTTCGGCGCTATTTCACACGGAATCGCGGCTTTTCCCCATTAGCGCCTATGGGTTTTCGGCTTACGAAGGCTTTTCGGGTTACGAAAGCGGCCGCGGAACGAATTATTTTCGTAACCCGAGGTACCACTGTATTGGGATTAAGAACCATATATGGGCTCTTTGGAAGTTTCAGTAGGGCGCCTATTGTGATATAAAAAAATCCAGCACCACCCCATCAAAACTGGGCAATGGTCTACATGTATGAACCCAAAGTAACAGCAGAAGCAGCAATCCTTTAAAGGGGAAACAATGAAAGGTAGGCGTTGACACAGAAAGCAAGTTCCACCTTCCTTTCAAATAAAAATTATGAATACAGTGTGCCTGCGTCATATGCAGGCGTGCTTTACACGGCTTTCAGCATATGTTGAAAGCCGCGCTGGGAAACGGGGCGGCGTGTCCCATAAGGAATAATGAGGTGTGTACCTGTGGTGCCAAATGCACAAGCCTCATTCATTTAAATGGGGCTGGAGCATAGGCGGAATTGCCTTTATGCAGGGGGGGTCTGGAACGGATTCCCTGCGTAAAGGAAGGGCAGACTGTACATTGTATTGAAAGGGGCATAACTTTCTTCAGCTCAAGTTCTGTGAACCACTAAGGGTAAAAGCTTTTCCCAACCCGATAGATGATCATCTGCTTTGTCTTCCATCCTCAGTCATTTGTTTCCCAATAAACTCCATAGCAGACCATCAGAACTTCTAAGATAGCAAAAGAAGTATGGATGAAAGACTATAAGCTTCAAAGTGTAAAGACTTGTCTCCTCAACAAGTCTGGTGGACAACTCTTGATAGTACTTTGAGTTTCCTGCTACCTGGACAATGAACAACTTATGGCTAATTAAGTAATCTAGCCAGCCACCCACCTACTCACAGGTGACTCACACTGTATCAGTTCAATAAATGTTTTAACCATTCTCTCATGGTATGATTCACATGTTTTTCAAGGTGGTGGTGG
>NC_056526.1:63224249-63227544 GCF_019175285.1 Sceloporus undulatus
GTAACATATTTCTTTTTTGGAGGACAGTGGTATTACCAGTGTTATTACTGTTTTTAAAAAGCCCATAAGGACCAGGAGCCTATTGATGATATGTGCTTGGTATATATACTTTGATGGACACTGTGGGCTGAAGCAGATAGCCCAGTAAAGCTGCCTTCTGGGTAGCTTGGGACCATGGTGTTTACACACCGTACATCCCCAAGATGTCTGGAAGCCACCCTGGCCAATTATCCTGGGGCTGCCAGAGTACCCATAAACTGCCCTGGGATTGTGGTGGAGACACCAAAGGCAGCCCTTTATTGGCCCAAATAGGAGTGGATTTTTTCCATTCCTATTTGGGCTGGCACCAGGGTAGATTGGGGCCTTAGCATGTGGCTGCTGCAGCCCTGAGGTGACCAGTTCAGGGGCTGCCCCAATCCACCCTTTTTGGGCTGTCTGTTTTGGCCCTGTGAGAATATTCCTACCTCCTTGAGCAAAACACACCACGGGTGAAATGTTACCCCAAGGTGGACCCTCTGCACCCCTAATCTTTTTCAATATCAAGTTGAAATCAAAAGGGATGTTTTAGGCATTTAGCCAGGAGGGCATCCCAGTGCAGGAAATTAGCCATGCCATATAAGGACATCTGTGACTATATACGGAGATCCAACTGGCTCAGCATGGGGAAAGCTCAGGAACACATGGCCAGGATAGATAAATCAAGATCGGGATCTGCATAATCCCTTCATTGATAAGTGTGATGGTGAGTGATAAAACTTGTGCTTATAAAAACAAACAAAACAAACAGCTTCATACCAAACTAGCTGTGTCTAAGCGGTTTACTACTGTAAGCTAATTGCCCCTAACAATCTGGGTACTCATTTTAGCTACCTAGGAAGGATGCAAGCCTGAGTCAAGCTTGAGCCCTTTCGCTGGTATTGAACTCGCAACCTTGTGGTTTTGAGTGAGTGGCTGCACTACAGGCATTTAACCACTGCGCCACCAGGGCTCATATAAGCAAATGAGTAGAAACCCATTTCTGAGAAGTTATTATTCCATTGTCCAGAAACATTTGAACTTATTGCCCAGCCATTTACAAGTTCCCTTCTCATTCTTCTTCATGGAAACATCATTTTAATTCCCGAATGTTCCCCAGGATATATTTTTCTCTATAAATATGCCTGTACAAGTACCCCTAATATGGACCTGTGTTTCATACAGATACACTGTTAGTATCTTGCTGGCAGTTGTTGAGCCATTTAACTTCACAGTGTCCCCCAACTGGAGACTTGCTTCTGGAATCTGTACAGTATTAACCTCTGCAATTCCTAAAGTTGCTTTCTGCTACCACCTCTTATATTGTTAGATCTTGGGAGTGTGTGTGAGCATGGTTTTGTGTGATTAGTGATTTTCTTTTACAAACAAAACTACATTTGGATCTTGCATTCTGGAGGTCTGTTTCTCGGAAGTGATATATGTATAGGCTTGATCTCTGCTTTGAGTTGCCCAAGCCCTCTCAGCTGCTATAATTGAGTTAGTCAGTTTTGCAGAAGGAAAAAAGATATAATGGCCACTTCTTGGGAATACACACAGTGCAACACTGGAGGTCTGGAAGGGTGTTTTGTTGTTGTATGCCTTCAAGTTGTTTTTACAACTTATGGTGACTCTAAGATGAACTGATCACAGGTTTTCCTGTTAAGATTTGCTCAGTGTGGGGTTGCAATTTTCTTTGTCTGAGGTAGGGAAAGTGTGACTTGTTCAAAAAAAACCAGAAACCCCCTTCAGATAGGATCTCTTCTATTGAATGTAACAAGGTCATATCTGAAAAAAAGGACTAGGTCATCCAGGGGAACCAATGGAAAATAAAGCGATGGGCCTTTAACAAGGACCCTGGTATATTAGCTTCCCCAAAAACCATTTGCTTTCCAGAATTCAACAGAATTTTATAAACTTTCATCAACCAGGATTACAAAAGAGCAGCAAATCACATGCCTCCATGTGTAACAACAACATTTTAGTCTAATTGCCTTTTACCATCAAAAAACATATGCAATCAAAGGGACAGACACAGAAAACCAATAGAACCTTATGTGATAAATATACATTTTAAAATTCACAAAAAAAAACATCCCACGGGCTAACCACTTGCCCCCACGGTAACATCAGACACTATTTCTACATCTTAATTCTGGAGAATCAAAGAGGATGTGAGGGGGAAAGCTAATTCACTCTAATGAAAATAGCTGAAACTGGTAGCCTGTGGAAGGAACTACTGGGGTGGGGGACACATGTGAGTTTTTCGGGCAATTAAGACAACCGAGATGGTACTGTTGTGAATTAAAACCAAAAGGAAGTAAAAGGAAATAAGACAAATCTTCAGTAGGGCTATTAAAAATAATCCAGGTCTTGTGATATAACCAAAGTCTGGACAAGCAGTCAAGAACCTATAGGAATCCTAAAGGATGTTTCAAGGAGATGGGAAATGTTTGCTTTTGCTGTCATCCTGATAAAATGGGGGGACCCAGGGAAAAACAATTCCCCAGCAGAACTCTTGGCACCCTGTTAAACACGTGGGAGGGCATGACAGAGGGGGCTACTTGGAAGTTTCAGGCTAAAAACACCCAGAAGGAACCAGGGGTAGGCAACCTTTTGGGCTGGGGGGGCGGGGTTGCTGTCCCTCAGAAACTGGGGGGCCGAAAAGCCGCGGGGGGTGGGGCTTTACACCCCCAGGGGCGGCACGCCACATTTGCCCGGGGGGGTGGGCTCCACCCTCCGGGGGGCGGGAGCTCCCACCATCCGGCGGAGCTTCGCCCCCGGGGCGGAGGGCTTCCCCCCAGGGGGGCCAGGCCACCTCCTCTTTGCTGGGTCCATGACGGGGCCCCCAGGGCCCCGTCAGAATGGGCCGGGGAAAGAGCCGGCAGGGTGACCGCCACCGGGGGGTTTGGATGGGCTCCCCGTTTCTTTGCCAGCCCACTGATGCCAGAGGGCCTGCTGCAGCTGCCGGGAGGGCCCTTCCTGGAGGACCCCAGCGACGGCCAACGGGCTTTCTTGGGCGGCCCCTGCTGTCACAGGAGTCCCTCCTTGGTAGGGCCCCAGCGAGGGCCAAAAAACTGGCATCCCAGGGGCCCGATTGCGCAGTCGAGCCCTTCCTTGGAGGGCCCCCAGTAGTGATGGCCAACAAACGGACCCTACCAGAGGCCGGGCTGGCCGCCGTCGGAGGGCCCTGGGGCCGCCGCCATTTGGGGGGCAAAAAAAATAGGCGTTGAGAAAATCTCGGCTATGACTCAGGGGAATGTTGGTGCGAGAATTTCGTCGC
>NC_056526.1:63227569-63243392 GCF_019175285.1 Sceloporus undulatus
CCCCCCAAAATGGCGGCGCCCAGAGCGGGGAAAAGCCGAAACCGGCGGCGGCGGCAGCAGGAGGTTCCAGGGGCCGGCTCAAAGGCCTCCGCGGGCCGCATCCGGCCCGCGGGCTGGAGGTTGCCGACCCCTGACCAAGAACTCTGCTTCTCCCATATTCAGCTTAAGACAGTGAGTATTCAACCACCAAGAAACACTCAACAAGCAGTCCATTACAGACTTCAACACAGAGTCATCAATTAATTTAAAACTTTGGAAAATCTGTGTGTCTTCTGAAAAAATACTGGAATACTGAAAGTTCAAATCTGAAATTTAAAAAACCTAAGAGGGAGGGTTTATAATGAAAAAGTAAGGGGACCCAGGACTGATCCTTGTGGCTTCCCTACACTTATAGGGAAAGCTTTTGGCATAGATCCCCAAAATAAAATAGAAGAGGAACCATCATAAATGTAATAATAATAAATACAATAATAAAAATGATCAGACCAAAAATAAAAGAGAGGAAGATTTAAACCAGGAGAAAACATTCCCTGTTATTCCCAATGATGCCAACTGTAATAATAAAATCTGATTATCTAAAGTGTGAAAGGGCCAACAGTATCCACACAGATGTTTGATGCTGAGCCTTAGCTATTAGAATATCATTTACTACATGAGTCAAAGCCTTTTTAGTAGATTGACTTATTAACAGATTCAGCACCTAGGTGAATTACTTTTGGGGGATTGCAGCCCCCAAATCCTCCAACCAACAGAGCCATAATCATATATAAACTACTACTGGCCATAGTGGGCATTGTAGTACAAAAATTAAAAGCAGAATTCCCCAAAACAATCACCCTGTCTGAGTGCTTCTGGGAATTGTAGTCCATAAAAGACATGCCAGATGGGAATTCTGGATGCCGTAGTCCAAAATAAAGGAATTTCCCTCAGTTCTGTTGTTGCTGTTTTTGACCAACTAACTGGAAGTCATATGATTCAAGCAAGGTTTTTTGAGTCACACTGCACTAAGGGTAGAATATTACCTTTATTCCTCTTGTGCCAACTTGCTTGGCAATCAATTACAAAGACAGTACTATCAGCATCCAGTGCTTTCTTCTATTGATTAAATTACCTTCTGGAAGGTATCTTCTGCAGCATCTGCTTCTATATTCAATATACTCTGACAGTTTTTTTTGCCAGACTTTTACTGTTGTTGTGTGCCTTCAAGTCATTTCTCACTTATGGTGACCCTAAGGCAAGCCTATCATAGGATTTTCTTGATAACATTTGTTCAGAGGTTGTTTGGCTTTTGCCTCCTTCATCTGAGGCTGAGAATGTAACTTGCCCAAGCTCACCCAGTGGATTTTCAGTACAGCCAGGGTGACTTTGGGCAAGTTACAGCCTGATTTCTAGAGTTATAGTCCAATACTCAAACCATTACACCATGCTGGTTCTCTTCAGACTTTTATTATTGCACTATTTCATCTGGAGATGAGGCAGTTTAGTGCCAGAGGTTTAGCATCCATTTATAAGATGGAAGCATAATTTAAAAAATATGGAAGGGAAAATGTGGAGCAAAGTGGTAAACATACAAAACATTTTTTCATGTGTGTATATGTGTGCATGCCTTCAAGTTGCCTGCCAGCCTATGGCTACCTACCCCATTAATTTAATAGGGTTTTCATAGACAAGAAATACTCAGAGATGCTTTTGATAGTTCCTCTGAAATACATAGCCTACAGCCCCTGGTATTTGTTGGCAGTCTCCCATCCAAGTATTAATCAGAGCTGACCCAGTATGCAAAGGGTTTTTGTAGCAACTTTGAGACTGTGAAAAACTTTCTAAGACGTGGTCTACTTCTTCAGATGCATGGAGCTGACCCTGCTTAGCTTCCAAGATCAGATGTGATCTGGTGCCTTTAGAGTATTTAGGCCAGCTATTTTGTTCCTAGAATTTCTTATTTCAGAGGTGAGTGGCTTTTTAGATATGACAATGAACTTTTAAGAGTTCTTCCTCTTAGCTATCTTTGGCATTGCATTGAGGAAGCAGGGTGCTGCTCATCTCCTCATGAAGGAGATGAAAATGTAAGATGAGCATTCAACTATTGGATAATAGCCATTAACTCACTAAGACCACAATCCTGTAATACTTACATGGAGCAAACATTCATATTCATATCCATACTCAATTTCTGCTTCTGTCCTCCCATCGACAGTATGGGAGATAATACTGACTTACCTTAGAAGACTTGTATAAGGCAGGAGTGGGCAAGTGTGGCCATCCAAATGTTCTTGGATTACATCTCCCATCAGCCTTAGCCACCATAGCCAATGCTGAGAGAGGATGGGAGCTACAGTCCAAAAACATCTGGAGAGCCATAGTTGAACCCCAATGTAAGGACTACAAGCTAGATAATCAATGACAAATGTTTCTTAATATTCAGAGTCCTATAAAACAAAACAAGGAAAGTCTTGCTATTGTGGAGATATCTCAACTGTTTGGATCATTATTTACTCATATATACTTAATAAACTAGAAATAAGTATGAAATCCTCATGGTTGCAGACAAAAAACAGCACCATGTACATCACCAAATAGGGAGCTCACACCCCACTTCCCAAATATCTGGACTTCTGTGAGCCCTTGTTAATTGCAGGGGTTTGGTTCCAGAACTCCTTGTGGATAACAAAATCATTGGATGCTCAAGTCCCATTAAATACAATGTGTTATTCTAGATCTTGGAATAGAAATGGTGCCCCTTTTATTAAATTACAAAATCAAGGTTTTCCTTAGGGAATTTATATATACAGTTGCCCCTCCTGATGCATGGATCTGAGATCCGTGCCCCTGAATATATGTGGAGGGGCGACCTCCACTATTTGTAATGGTGTGCGCACCTGACACACATGCCCTTGCTGCATGCATGGGGGTGCACTCCATTCAAGCCTATGAGGCTTGAATAAGCGCAAGCCTCCATTTTTGTGAAGGGGGGGTCCAGAACGGAGGGCCGAGTGTACATACATACAGTCATCCCTTCATTTTCACAAACTTCAAGTCCACAGTCTCGGTCCTTCATGGACCAGCAAGCGGGGAGGTTTAAAATGGCATGTCATTCAAGCCAATATTTGCAAATTTCCATTTTCACAGGGGGGTCAGAAGCAGATCCCCTGCAAAAATGGAGGGATGACTGTATTAATATTTTCAAACTATGGATGGCTGAATCCATGGATAAGGAATCTGTGGATACAGAAGGCTGACTGTACCTGAGGAGCATCTTTCACATACACAAATATGATTACAAGACTGAAAACTGGAGTAGACTCCTGCAACTTAAATGGGTTAAGAGAATTTTAGTAGGTGTTGCTTATTACCTAGTTGCATAGCAAGCAACAGCTGCTGAAATTCCTTCTTCTGTTCAGTCATTAAAGATATAAGACTCCAGTCCTGTTTTCAATCTGGTAACCCTGTCAGCATTTATATAACCTGGATAGCACAAGGATGGACAATCTTCCTTTTGTAGACTGCTCTTTAGCATTATTTTTAACTGACAATGCTGCTAGCCCATCTAGAAATATATTTTGGTTCTTCTATCTCTCCCCACTCCCAAACTGCTGGTTGCCACCACTGCAAAACAAATGACCTTTAAAATAACATATGTTGTTATTGTGGAAAGTACTGCTTTAAATCAGGGCTGCAAAACCTGTGGCCTTTCAGACACTAGACTCCAATTCGCATCATACCTCTAATTATGAGGGATGACAAAAATCATAGTTGATCGTTGGGCCACAGGTTCCTCATTTCTGCTTAAAATTCTGGCATGTAGGCATTCCCAAATCTTTGTACTATGAGCCACTCCTGAAAGAGAGTGTTCTGCTGGCCATATAGCTGTGTATCTGCAATTAAAGATGGAAGTTGGGCAGGTAGGTTAGATCTCAAGACTTGGTGAGGGATGCCGGAGAAAAGGACAGAATTCAGTTAAGAGAATTTTTGTGAACAGCTAAGGGACTGACAGAAAGCCCAAAATGATATACAGTGAGTTACCTCCTGAAGACCTAGCCAGCTTAGCCAAGTCAGGAATTCTGGAAGCCAAATTCCAAAACATCTGGAGGACCAAAGTTAGGGAACCACTGTCCTAGATCTTGAGCAAAGTGACATCCACCACTGTATTCTTCAGCAGCACTCTGAGAACACTAGGCACTACCATTTTAAAGCTCCACAATGCCCAACAGTTCAACTGTGAGAAATTAAAATGGAGATTCATGGACTCAAATGTCAACTGTGAAGGGCCTGAGGCATTTGACTTAGGATGCAAGGTGATGATGCTGTTATACCAAGTAGGAGGTGATGACATTATGACTGGAAGAATATTTGTACCCTCTGTTACCACATATGGATTTTAATAAATTTTGGAATGTGTGTGGAGTTCTTTCATGACCTCAAACTGACCTGCCAGGCTAGCAGCCGTAATCCTGAACGCAGTGGGTCAGGTAGGCAGATGAGTCAGCCTCACAAGATCCCTGAGAAGCAACACTTTGGAAATTCCCCACAGAAAGGTTTGGGAGTTGCAAAAGGGAAAACCATCACCTCCAAGAGTAAAATCTTTGATTTAGGTCTCACACATGATCCAGTGATTAACTTAACTCATCTACCATCCCCCCCCCCCCTCAATTGTTGCCAGGCCACTTTGCCTCAACAAGACAATGCAAAGCCTTTGTTTACAATGGCCAAGCAACCAAACACCTTTTGTTCTCACCATCAAGCATCTTTGCCAGAAGCAAGATTTTGCCTATAAATATCATCAGATTTGCCTGTTCACTGGGTCAGTCTGGATTTCAGGGGGAAACTCTGTCTCTTTGAACCGTGACCTGGCTCCTGACTCCCGGTTCCTGGCCTAGTCATTCTGTGACTGAGCCTCATGCCATCTCCATCATATTCCATTTGGACTCCTGAAGAAGCCTACTGAAGTAAGTATAGCCCTAGTACTGCCTTGAACTATTCCCTATTTCCACTCTTGATTTCCTGAGCCTTGTATCAGTGTGTATATGTAAGTGCATTGTGTGTGTTTTCCCCCTTATAAATAAATTGGATATTAATTCTAGAAGTTTGTCTCAGCTCCATTTATTGGAATTTCCTGGTCTCTTGGTAGACACAACAGGAAGTGATTCTGCAGGGCTGTTGTAGCAAGCCCCCTCTTGCAATACTGAGCTGATAACAATAATAATAAATTCCTCGAATCAGACCCTTGGCTACACCTCCATTGAAATTTTTCTTTGGTCCCCACATTTCTAGCATTGCAAGAATGAGACAATGAAAATCATTCACACCTAAAAATCTTGCAACTGCTGTTTTTGCATTCCCTTGCAGATTTTGCTGCCCCATTTGTTTGGATGCCTAAACTGCATTTCTAAATGCTTGAGTCAAGTTTTAAGTTACTGCAATGCTACAGACCTGAGGTCTGAAGGAAATTGTTGTGGGGGAGGGGGGAAGAATTTTTATTGGGAGTCAGTGTCCTCATTTTGCCCTCTTCTCATAGTTACTTGTTGCTCTGGTATCCCCATCTCTTGTCTTCAGAATAATTTTAAGCATATTCATGCTTAAAATGACATGTAGAGATTATACTGAGAGCTTCTTCCTCGCTGCCCTCAATACTTCTCATTTTAATGCTCATGTCACAGAACTGACAGCCACTAGGCTGAAAGAAATGGCCTAGAAGATGCATTGCCTGCCTTTCTAAAAACATCATTTGCTTCAATATGTGTGTATATGGTTAGGCTAATCATCCCAATATAGAAAGAAAACCATTCAGTGCTTAAAATACAAGACAAGAATCCTCACACAAAAAATTAGATCTGATCAACATAAGCCTGCAAGTTAGGAGATGTTCCTTAAAAAAGTAACCCTACTTCTGAATCAAACTAGATATGTTCCAATTTACTGGAAGCATATGTACATTCCATTTTTTTATGCCCCAAAGTAATGTACAAAAGCTGATTCAATATTCTTGGGTAAAAGATAAAAGCTTTGAACATACTTTTGAGTTACACTGTATCTTTTGAGGTCAGGCTTTAATTTGTTTATGGCTTTTATTGGTCTCTGCAACTATTCTTCTTATTATTATCATTTATTCATATACTAGTACCATCAATTTACATGGTACTTTTCTGGTAAAACCGAGAACAGTGGTTCCTGCCAGAAATGTACAATGTAAAGCATGTGCATAGACATACACTCAGAGGGAAGGCAAGAATAACTAAATAAAACTATACAATACTGTTACAAAACGAATTATCTAGATAGAATACAAAACATACAATATGGTGGAATACTGTGGTAAAAGGGCAGAAATCCTGCAAACTAGGAGTGAGGAGCTGATGCCTTCCAGATGTTTTTGGATTGCAGCACCCAAGAACTTTCAACACTGACTATACTGACTAGGACTTATGGAGGCTGCAGTCTCACAACATCTCGAAGGACATAGCTGCCCACCCATGGACAGCAGCTTCTCCAATACTGCCATAATGTGCCTTCTGCCTGTAGATAGCACAATGACAAGGGACGAATCATGGAGCTCAGCTTTTCCCTAACATGGTTCTAGCAGGGAGTGATGGGAACTGTATTCCAATAGAATTGGAAGGAATCAGGTCAGGGAAGACTGCTGTAGATCTTACTTCCCTGATCTATGAAAGAAAGACCTATGAAAGAAATCTGTCCTTCCTGATATATTGTACTTCAGCTTTTATATTTGGGCATGCTGAGTAAGACTGGCAGCTTCCATATCAATGGGGCACTCATTCCATTTCAGGTATTAGTATGAACTTTAAGGTACTGTCCAAGTTACTGGATAGGCTTTTAAAGACTGGACTAAGATCCAAAGCATCCCTGTGTTATGGAACTGATTGACATTCTCCACCTCACTGACATGGAAGCCACAAAGTTCCACTGCTTAGGAATACAACCAGTGGAAATTGCAGTAGCCAGACTGAGGTCTGATGCGCACATCAAACTAATGTGTCATGGTTCTTGTACCAACTGTGCTGGGTTCCATTTTTTTCTAAGATGAAGTCAAGGTGCTGGTTTTGGCCTTCAAATTCCTAATTACCTGTGAGCCAGGATATCTGAAAGACCACCCCGTCACATGTGAGGCTGCCCAAATTTGAGATCCTCAATGGACATCCCAGTGTATGTTTCACCACCTCAAGAGGCTAGGTTGCTGAATATACAAACAGGAGGGTTTCAGCCACACCTGAATCATGGAACTCCTTCCCAAAAGAAATCAGACTGCCTTCATCCCTGCTGAGGTTCTAGCAGGTCACTACCACAGTATTGTTTCATACAACCATTAGTCCTTAAAGCCAGGGTTAGCTTTTGGTATTTTAACTGTTTTTTGAAATGTTTTACTGTTTTCAAAGATTGATTTTATCTTTTATACATTGTCTTTTAATAACTAAAATGTCAGTGATAGAGTTGGTAATGAAAATTAGCTGCTGAATATCCTAGTTTAAGACACTATTCTTTCTCAAATCTGCTCAGGCATCAGAAAAGATAAAAAGGTAAAGGTATTCCCCTTTGACAAGGTTGTCAAGTCAGGGCATGAAAAGAGTACTAAGCATTCATTCAGTTTCTCCTACAGGTTCAGTGTCCAATTTCCCAGCCAAAAAGCAATGTCATGTTCCCTGGGCCAAGCTGGCTCAAATCCTCAAATATTGCCTAATGACACCATTTACTCCCAGCCTCCTACTTCCTATCTGCCACATCTCATGAAATCATGGATTCCAGCTCAGTCACTTGAACATTTTCTTAGTATTCAGTATAATGGGCAGTGTCCCTACACATTGCCTCTTTCAGTCTGTGGCCCTCCCTCATGCTCTCCACTAGAGCTGAACCCAAAAAGGTGTGCTCAAGACCTTCTCCACACTATGCTTTAGGAACCTGCCTGGACATTATGATACTAGAGAGTAAAATGCAGGTTGATGCCAATACTTATGAAATAAATGCATTTCAATACTCCTGCTTTTTTGCACCAAGAAACCTGTTCTACTAAAAGAAAAGAAAAAGATAATCAACATTATTTTTTCTTTCAAAGTCAGCATTACTGTGTAGTTAATCTCACAGGAGATGGTTGCTGGCAGTGGGGGAAGACAGAAAATGGATGTTGCTGGGTGCACTAGAAGTAGCAAGATCTGGCTTCCAAGGTGTCAGGGCCCAGAACGTCTTTTTACAGTCCTCAATGGGGAGGGTAGGAATCTCAGGCCACATACACTGAATTGAAAAGTGTATATGTACTTATTTTCCACATTTGTTAGATGGTGTTCTTCAGTGGCATACTCTGTTCAGCATCTGTGGTTGATGCTGGATGTATTGCACTTACTGACATCAATATGACCTGCATCTTATGACATCACAAGATATCATCACCATGGTCCAAAACACACTGAAGAAATAATACAGTTTGAGACCTCTTTAACTGCTCTCACTCAGTGCTAGGGAATCCCGAGAATTGTAGTTTATTGTGGCTCCAGAGGTCTCTGATAGATAAGGCTAAATGTCTCACAAAACTACCACTCCCAGAATTCTCCAGCATTGAGCCAGGGCAGTTAAAGCAGTCTCAAACTGGATTATTACTGCAGTGTGTTTTGGACCTATGTGTCAGGTGTTGAGCCTGAAATCTCAGGATAGTCCTGACCTACAACCCTAAGCAAGGCCCCTTCTTTTTCTCTCTTTTTATTCCACATTCTTTTCTCTCTTTGCTTCCATCCCTTTCCACACCTCTGTTCATGCTTTCTTTTCCCCAAGCTGGTACAGAAACGTATACTGATCACTCGCAGCTGGCTTTTGAAATAAATAACATAGGAAGCAGCCTTAAAATGTGTCATATCTTTGGTCTATCTACAGATCCCGACTTGGTTTATCCTTGTATGATGAATGACATAACACATATACGCAGAAAGCGAGAGAGAAAGCGTCACTGCAATACAGCACAATTGTTGTTGTTAGTCTTTAGAAAATTATGTGCATTTTAATTACTTCTTGTCATATATTTCTCTAAAATGCAGAAAACTGAAAAATACAGTAACTGTTGTCCATCTTCAAGATGAAGCAGTTTACAAGGCGCAGGTCAGCTACTGCTGACAAAGATGGGATAAGTCCCAGAATCCGCAAGTGATGAAGCTGATTCATTCCCATCAGGGTATAGAGCACAGCATGTAGAGAATGAGCCAAGTGGTGTTCTTTCTTAGGAGTAGTATGGTAAAACCAGTAAAACCATCTGTTGTTAACTTGCATTAGCAGCGATACAATAATCTCATATTTTGCACCTTTAAATTTCTTCAAAAAATGAACAATCACACCTGATCCATACACACTTTAAGACACAAGAATATACCAAGCCAAGAAACCTAGAAGTCACTGCATCAGAATTCTATCAGGAAGTTGTTCTGTATCTGAAAACTAATTTGATCAAGACTATATTTGAAGTGACAGTGGCAATTTTATTTTAGCTCTTCTCCAAGTGAAGCCTGAACACAACCTCTGGCTTTCATCCAAAAATACCAAATGACATGGCAAGAGACACCAGAGCACTCAAGAGACATCAGGTTGCAGCTGCTCATATGCAAATGTTTCTGAATGTCATTTGCAGAGCCTCTTTACTTTCTTGGGGGCTGCAATAAGCAACTGCAATAGAATGGCAGAGTAGAATGTTTCCAACTCTCTGAATTCTCAAGTGCTCTTGTTCCTATCTATTTCACTACAGACTGATCTTTGAATCCCTGATTCCCAGAGTTCTGTAAATATAAAAACATCACTAGGAAAGTTTACAATTTACAACAATTTCCAAAATCCTTGCTTGGTATATTCTTGATATTGTGGTCAAAGAAGTAGATTTTCAATGCTCTACCGAGAACATCACCCTCTTTTTGTGTGTCTACGTGCATTTAAGCCACCTATCATTTTATGGGAACCCCATGAATTTTTTAGAGGGTTTTCTTAAACAAGGAATAATCAGAGATGGTTTTGCTGGTTCCTTGATCCGAAATATAGCCTTAAAGCACCTGGCATTTATTGGCTGTTTCCCATCCAAGTACTAACTAGAGCTGACCCTGGATCTGACACCTTTACACCACTCTCATTTTTAATGACCTTTTACAGGATTCTGATCCTCATGTTCTTGGCTGGATAGTCTGCATGGTGACTTGGAAGGCAGGAGACTTAAAACTATCTTTTCTCAAAAATGGCATTACATTTTTTGGGGGTAATATTTCTCCCCCCCCCCCCCCAAACTACTATGTACTTTACTAAAACACATCCCACACTACTATGTCCTTTAGTAAAATTTGGTACACCCTCCAGCAGATGTTTTGACAACCTAACACAGAAGGATGAGAATACCAAAGCCTGTTTTTATTCATTTCTCTAAAACAGCCTGTATTCAAATGCAACTTGTAACCAAGAAGTCTGAATATGAATTAATTTATTAAAAGCATGAAACTCCATATATAAAAGTTGTTATTCACAGCAAGACAACTGGAATAGCTCACTAAAGAGAATGAAATGCACTCACATTTCTTTCATCCGTCCATTTCTTTGCCTGTTGCAATTTTTGCCTTACACTGACAGTTAGAGAAGGCAGAGAAAAAATGTGTTGGCTCCAAGCAACCTATTTCTCCATTGCCTTATTTCGTTGACAGCAATTGTTCCAGCAATCTTGTTTCTCCTGCCCACGCCAGCCTAGATACACCACGGTAGTGAATTAGACTGTAACAAATGTGTCCCAGTAAACCTGGTGTTTGCTAAAAGAGATTTCATTGTATTGCCCCCCTTCCCCTTTCTTCTAGCTCCTGCTTTAGAAAATCTGCCTTAGATCTTACCTGCTCAACCATGTTTGCACATACTGTTGAAAACTTGCTTTGGCACAGGGTGGCCAAATGTACAGTTTCACAAACAGATGGAGAAAGGCTGGTCAGTGATCTTACCTGTTTCCGTATCATTGAGAATTTCTCTTCCCAGTGATTGAGCGGCATATACATAAATCCTATTATTATTATTTTAAAAATTTGACAAAAGCTGTTAATTTTCAGATGTTGCAGCACAATGCCAATCACACAGCTGCCAGTCTGATTCAGTGCTTTTTGCTAGTCCACTGGATATGTCCTGAGGTTGCAGGCACTGTGGGTATGATTAGACTGATCCCCTTCTAAAATTTTACCTACCTATAAAATATTGGATTGGATGGCCCTTGTGCTTTCTTCCAGTTCTATGATTCTATCTGCAGTTTTTAAAAATGATCTGTTTTTTACCCTGTTGTCCATGAAAGAAAAAAGTATACAATGGCAAATTAGCCAGTCAAGGTGAAGGAACGCTGAAGTACGATTTTTCTTCACTTTGGCTGACTAATTTGCCATCACATACTTACTTCAGCTTTTCTTCACCTTTGTTGACATTTTGTTTTTTCACAACCTTGCTTCCCAGGGAGAAGACTTCAGCTTCAGCGAAAATGCTGCAGTGTTGCAGTTACTTCTCCTGAAATTCTGGCACCAAAGTGCTGCCTTGAACCAGAGGACTCATTCACTGCAACAGTCAAAATTGAAAATTATACGCTTTCAAAAAGAAAGGTATGGGAGAGAAAGACAGAGCCTCTGCATTGGATTCTGCAATATTCCACATTTCCATTTACACCAGAGATGAAACAGAAATGAAATTGTTACTATGTGTTTATGCAGAAATATTACTGTATGTCAGCCTTTGACAGGTAACATAAGCAAAATGAAAAAACTTCTGTCAAGAGGAACTTACAAGCTAACTGCATGGTGAAGAGGAGAAATAAACCTTGGAAAAGCTAGTACAGTACTTTGGACTGCAGCTTCCTGAACAGTCAGTATAGCCAGTGCCCATCTGGTAGTAAATATTTTAGAGGTTATTTTTTTGTGGATTTTTCGGACTATGTGGCCGTGTTCTAGAAGAGTTTATTCCTGACGTTTTGCCAGCCTCTGTGGCTGGCATCTTCAGAGAATTTCTGAGGTTATTGTACAAAAAAAGTAGCTTTTCCAGAATCTAGAATGCAAGACGGAGAGCCAGTGTGGTCTAAAAGACTGATTTTGACACATGAGACCTAGATACAAATCCCTCTAAACTAGTCACAAACTCTCAGCCTAACCTAATGTTTGGGAGAATAAAATTGCTGTAAAAAATGGAGGACTATTGGGAAAAAGGGTTTTCCTAATTTGAGTAAGATGGAGAAGCAAAAAATATCCCTCACTACCCACCCCCCCACCCCCCACCCCCCGTTCTTCTTTCCAGCCCCAAAAGAGGTGTTTTTCAATGTGGTTTTGAAGTAAATCTAGGACTTAAGGATATAATAATATCCTTACAATCAAAGATAATTGTGGTTCCAAACACACTGCAGAAATAATCCAGTTTGAGACTGCTTTAACTGCCCTTGTTCAATGCTAGGAAATTCTGGGAACTGTAGTTTTGTGAGACATTTAGCCTTCTCCGTCAGAGAGCTCTGGTACCACAACAAACTACAATTCCCACGATTCGTTAGCACTGAGCCAGGGCAGTTAAATGGTCTCAAACTGGATTGTTCATGTAGTGTGTTTTGGACCTAGGGTTTCATAGAACAAGCTCAAATGGCAGCTTTCCATTATGTGGGAAAGGAACTGAACCTAGCTACAATATAGAGAAAGGGCCAGTACAATACTACTAGTTTTACACCTTATGTTTTTTACAATAGGCCAGTAACTTGAAACATTCAGATATCTGTTTTCCTAACCAACCCTGTTCGGTTACTCTGGAAAATGGGAAAGTAAATAATTGAGGATTTGTTCATTTTTTAAAAGAAACTGTTTTTGTAACTGACTACTTTTCTGCACCTTGCAACTGTAACGGTAACTGTTACTTTTCAGAAGTAATTTTCCAAGCTTTAAGTCCCAACAATCAACTAAAAATAATGGAGGCACCCTTTTTTGATGTTAAAAGTAAAGCTAAAAAGCTGTTAAGACTGAAAAAGAGTGGCACAGTATAATGTTATCCTTAAGCATCTCACTTCTGAGATGTTTCAGGGAGTCCAGTATTCACAGGATTTTATTTCCTTCAAATGAGGCCAATGGAGATTGGTGGCATTTCTGGGATACAATGTTTGAGCATAGGACTATGACTCTAGAGGCTGGGGTTCAAATAATCGCTTGGCTATGGAAACCCACTGGATGATCTTGGGCAAGTCACACTCTCTTAGCCTCAGAGGAAGGTAAAGGCAAAAACCACTCAACAAATTTTGCCAGGAAAACCCCATGATTCATTGTCTTTAGGTTGCCCTAAGCTGGAAGCATATTGAAGGCACACAGCAGCTACAGTATATAAAATGAATAGAGGATCTGAGCTCAGCATCACTACTCCAGCAGATTCCTATTCCCCCATCATACCTCAAAAGGAACCCACAGTGCCATAGCATTTCCTGTAAAGACCTCTTTGTGATTTTCAGTCTCAGTGCCAGTCCCAATACAGACTGATTTTTAAAAAATATATACAATCTTGTTGCTTCTATTGCTCTCATAAACCTTTGAAATAAAATACAGTATTCCTTAAGGAGCCTAGAGACGGCGAGAGAAATCCAGGCACTGCCTACAATTCCTTGGGCTATTCCAGGTCCTCTTAAATA
Source organism: Sceloporus undulatus (assembly GCF_019175285.1). NCBI lineage: Eukaryota > Metazoa > Chordata > Lepidosauria > Squamata > Phrynosomatidae > Sceloporus > Sceloporus undulatus. The sequence continues at coordinate 63,241,203 of NC_056526.1, forward strand.
TACATATCCACTCCTGCAGAATGTTATTGACCATCGCCTAGTGAGAGACAGTATCTATACTGATAGAAGTCATTATTGAAATCTTAGACTCAAGAAATAAATGGTCTGAATCAGAGGCACTGGAAGAACCTTTTCCTGATGTTATGAACTTATGGCAACCTAATCATAGGGGTTCCTTTGTAAGATTTATAGGGAGGTGGTTTTCCATTGCCTTCCTCCAAGGCTGAGAGAGTGTGACTTAATCAAGGTCACCCAGTGGCTAAGTGGGGATTCAAATCCTGGCCTCCTGAAATTCTAGTCCAACAAGCAGACCACTAAAGCAGACTGTCAGGGACCCATAAACAGTTGTTCAGACCAGACCACCCCTGACCAGCATGTCAGTGGAGTGATGCATCCAAAGTTTTGTGGGCTTTACTTTGAATTTCAAAGGTGTTTCCAGATGTAGTCCAAACAAGAGCTTTTTCAAGCTCTGGTACAGACCAACTTCACCTAGCCCATAACAGTATAAATAAAACTTGATTCACAAGTCTGATTAAATAGATTTGACTTCATCCTTGCCTACTCAGAGGTTATAAATGTACTCAGTGTACTCAGCTATCTCTGGAATCTCTGGAAGGTATTTATATGTCACTTCAAAGATCCAAAAAGACCGAGGCAATAGAGTATGTTCAGTAGTGTTTGGGGAGGATCAGCATAGCCTCCATCCACTTCTGCCAATGTCTTTTCAGAAAAAATGCTGCAAATTTTCAAGTCAACAAGGAGACACAAGTATGGGGAACATTTTGAGGATAAGATATACTGGAAACAGCACTACTGATCATTCCTCATGTCACAGAATAGAGATTTCAGATTATCACTACTTTTGATCAAGTCACATCTCTAGTTAACACAGAACTCTGTTTATAAAAGAGCAATTTACAATAGTATACATCTAACCACCCCTTAATTCAAATGGGGAGAACTTTTGGCTCTCCAAACGCTTTAGACTTCAGTCCTTAGAAGCCACAGCCAGCATCACCAATAGTTAGAGATCATAGTTGTAGTCCAAAATAAGCCCTACAACAAGCCATTCATCTGTAACGGTTGATCAGTTTTACAATGAACAGAAATTTACCACAGTAAATGTAAATTTTACACACCATATGAATTTTACACACTATGTGTGTAAAAATTACAAACATAATAATTTTTACACACCAAACTAAATGAAAAGATGTGGGCAGAACATTACACAGCACACTAATTATGTTGGTCATAGGCACACAATAGAATTTTTGCTACAAAATTACTAACAATCAGGTATTAATAATCAAGTACAAGCCTAAAATAATACTACAAACTAGTGCAAGTCCAAATCCAACTGCTAGTCCCAACTGGGGAGGTGGGGAAATCCTGCTGAATATAAGTGAACACTTGTGCAAATTCCATTTCCTGGGTCTACTCTTGCTGTGACTAGTAAGTGAATTAGGTGACAGACTTTGTGTGTGTTTGTGTGTGTTAACCGCCTTAAAGTCAATCTTGATTTATGCTGATCCGATGTATGAGACATCTCCAAGACTCCCTGACCACAACAGCCCTTTTTAAGTCTTACAGACCCAGGGGGCCATGGTTTCCTTGACTGAGTCTGTCTCCACCTGTTATGTGGTCTTCCTCTTTTCCTGCTGCTTTCTACCTTAGTAAGTATTATTGTATTTTCTAGTGAGTCATGCTTTCTCATGATGTGTCCAAAAATACAACAGTCTCAGTCATCCTGGCTTCCAGGGGAAGTTCAAGCTTGATTTGTTCTAGGATCCATTTAAGACTTTACTTCTTTAAAAATCTCATCCTAATTCCAATAAGGGCAGAATAGATAGTCTTGTCCTCCAATTTAATATTCACAAAAACCTTGCCAGGCTGAAGGAACGTGAAAAATCATCCAACAAGCTTCTTAGCTGAGCTGTGATTTGGAATGGGATTTCTCCAGTCTGCTAGGGTAGTTTTCCACCATCAACTGTGGTGAGAGAAGCAGAGATGTACCTGTATGTATATACATATGTGTGTGTGTCCCTATATATTGGTGATTTGTCCCCACCTCCATACTTCTTCGTGAATTGCCATGCTGAGCAAGAAACAAAGGTAGATGAATCTGGCCCAAATCTATCATTAGGCAGAGTGAAGTAGCTGTCTGAAGCCATTCACCTGGGGTGTCAT
>NC_056526.1:63243402-63253201 GCF_019175285.1 Sceloporus undulatus
GAAAAGACAGCAAATATGTGAGTTTGGTTTATTACGTTAACATTTTTTCAAGCCAAGAAGAGCTTGTGAGGGTTCCTAAGACGAGATATGTCTCGTCCGCGCAAAGGGCATTTTCTACCTCAGCCCCTCGGATTTGGAACTCGCTTCCCAAAGAGCTCCGCTCTGTCTCCTCTGTAGATCTATTCAGGAAAAATCTCAAGACCTTCCTTTTCTGACAAGCTTTCCCTCATGTGTCCTAATTCCACTCCCCCCAATACACAACTGTTTCTATCCAGCTAATTTTGTTGTCTTGTAAATAGTAATGTTTTTAACTAGGTGTTGTAAGTATGGGTTTTTTGGTAGGGGATATTGTTGTTGGGGATGTATTATCTTTTTTTGTTTATGTATTAATGTTGTTAAACCGCTATGATCTAATGTTGGAATAGCGGTATACAAATAAATTTTATTTTTATTATTATTTTTTATTATTGTGGGATTTTCTGCCTAAGTACTAAAATAACATGGCTATGGATATTACACAGCTTGACAGGGAGGAGGAGAAGATGCCATTTGTTGTTTCTACCTTTAGTTCTACGAACATAGTGTGAAACCTAGGCTGCTACCACTGGCAGATGGCGACTCTCCTGTCTGCTTTTTTTCCTGGGTTTCCATTTGAAGTTCAAAAATGCTATCCAAAGTGCTGATCCTGTCTGGTAGATAGGAGTTAACACTATGGAAAGCTTGTTTAATACTTGGACTAAAACCTGGAGCAGATTAATAGATGCTACTAATTGCATGAAATATTCACTTACCAGACTCTCTTTGCTGTTTTGTTAGTTGTGATACAGTATTTAGTTTATTAATCAGTTTGTTCAGCAGTCTTTTAATGGATGTTCTCCAAGTGGTTTACAAGGCAATTTGTTGGATCAGCATTAGCTACTGGATTGTTGTCACTGTGTGCCTTTAAATAATTTCTTACTTATGGAAACCCTAGGATGAGCCTATCACAGGGCTTTCTTGGCAAGTTTTCTTCAGAGGGAGTTTGCTGTAGTCTTCCTGTTGGACTGACACAGTATGACTTCTGCAAGGTTAGCCAGTGGGTTTCCATAGCTAACCAGTATTCAAACCCTGTTGCTCCATAATCCTCATTCAACACTTAAACCCTAACACCACACTGGTGCTCTGTTACTGGGTAAGCAGTGTCAGCTGAATAAGTCTAGCTTGTATTAAGGGCTCAGAACATTCACCCTCATAAGAATATCTTAACTGAGAGTTTAAAGGGGTAAGAAATTGATTATGACATAAGCTTTCAAGCAGGACAGATTTCAGATTTATCAGTTCTAATTTATTTTCCATTACAGCCCCAAGATCAATGAAAGTCAGATGTCAACCTTCCAATCATCAGAACTGGCATCTTAACCACTAAAGCTACTATGAAAATAGTTGTGACATAAATATCTAGCAAAATTAAAATTATAGCTTTAAGTTATGATATCATACTCATAAATGTATTTACATGTGCATAGTTTCATGTGATTAAAGTGAACATTTGGTCAATGTGATGGTTTTTAAGAAAATGTAAAAAGAATTTTAAAAATGTAAAATTTAACATTAAAAAATAAAAATTTAAAAAATTTAAAACATGGGGCTTCTCCTTTCTCCTTTCTCCTCTCTCTGAGTCTTGCCCCACTCACATGTTCTCTTCCGTGTTTTAAAGTGATACAGGAAAATGCCACAACCTGTTTTTGCAAAAATGCAGACGTTTGGGGAGCACTGGTGCCTGGACTCCCCACAGCCCTAAGTGATGTCCCTGCACACATCCTTGCTTCAGTACCCAATATGCTATTTCATGTTAAACCAAATTCCATTCACTTCAGCAATGAAAATTTAAATAGGAAAGGTCTTTTTGTTCTTGTTTTTGCTAAGCAATTGCAAGTCATAAATCCTTGCTGACCTACTACAAGCCAGCCTATTGACCAGTAAATTCCAACCTATGGTCTGCCCAGTCCAATACTAGAAACTATTTCAGCAGATGTTCCTACTTTAGGAATTTGGTTCAAATTGTAGTTTCCTAGAGGAAATGGAATGGGCATCAAATAGCTCAGTGACACAGGTCCATGGTTCTTACACAGCAGAGCATGACAATTTCAAAAAATCTGTGAGGGTCACTATTTCCATGCCTCCAGTGCAGGCTTACAGTAAGAGTGCTATTGTATATACTGTTGAGCTTGGAAAAGTTTCTCTTTTTTTGGATTACAGCTTCCAGAATTTGCATTTGCCGCAGCTTAGTATTTGCCAGCATGGCCAGAGGATGCTGGGAGCTTCAGTACAAAAAAGGATTTCTCCCTGCCCACCCCCCAAGCTGTGGCAGATACTAATAGCAGATAACCATGATCTGTTATAAGAGAACATTATAGATAAAGACACCATTGCGTTCCAGAAATATAACATCCTTACATCAAGATTGGATGGAGAAAGTGTTATGAAGCATGTCCTGAGTGAGGAAAGTTAATGCCCCCTTCATTAGACTACGCAGATGTGTCTTTGCTGTTTTTAAGATCATTTGGCTTGAGATTGATGGTCTAACTGAGACATCTGTTTTCAAGACAAATTCTTCTCTGTCATGTAGCACATCCTATTCTGCCATCCCCATTAGCTTAGCTGTGCTGCATTTTCCTCCTGATAGTGTCAAATGGTAGCATCACACAAAAAGAAAGTGTAAGAAAGGCTTTTAGCACATGGAGGGACTTACCAAATAAACGCTGATGGAAGAGGAACTTGCCAGCTATGAGTCCTGTGAGAATAGCAAGTAGCCATAGGAAGACTTTTAGAAACCTCCAACCTCCTCCTTCAGGATATTTATTTGCTACAAAGGAAAAGCAGTTCCCAACAACAATGACATTTGCTTCTGTTTGGCTGTGAGATACTGGATCTTCAGCAAATACTAAAAAGTTAAAGAAGATCACCAGGTAGGCCACAATTAAGCGAGACCAGGGGTGCTGGAAGTAGTAGCGGAAGTCCTTGCCCATCCTGTCACATGCCAGCCACTGCATGGAAAAACAAAACATGCACAAGTTCTGGATTATACATATTATCATGCTTACACATCCCACCTTCCAAGCCACTATAGGTCCAAAACACATTGCAAGAACAACCTCGGTGCTAGGGAATCCTGGGAATTGATGTTTATTGTTGCACCAGAGCTCTCTGACAAAGAAGGCTAAATGTCTCACAAAACTACAGTTCCTAGAACTCCCTAGCACTGAGTCAGGGCAGTTGAAGCGGTCTCAAACTGAATTATTTCTGTAGGGTGTTTTAGACCACATTTGTCCAAGATCTTGAGAGTGAGTTTCAGTGGCTGAGCAAGGATTCAGTCCCTGGTCTCCCAGAGTCCTACTCCAACACTCAAACCACACTGGCTCTTCCCTTACAGTAACTCAGAAAGGTCAGTGACACAAGATGGGGCACATTTAAAAAATGCTGGCCAACCACATCAGATAGGTTGCAAAGTACTACCCTATGTGACTCAGCTGGAATCTGTCAACTAAGCATACTTTCATCTGTTAGAAATAAAACTGCATGTGTTCCCATTAAGAAGGAGTATGAATAGAAAACTACAAGGGGCTGCAGTTATCCTTCACATTATGAATGCATTTTTAAAAAACTTTTCTGCATTGAAGTGGTCCAGGCCAAAGCAAGTGTGATAACAAATTAATGGAGCCTAAACCAACTGCTGCTAACTTCTTTTATTGACTGGAAGGGGATCAAAGCATGACTGTCTTTTTCTAGATTGGGCCAAGGTTCACATAAACAGTGTATGAGGAGGTGTAATTCAATTTAAGCTTCAAGTATATGACAAGTCTAGTATCCATTCAAGACAGGAGTTCTGCATAGGAACAGGGCAGCCACCCAGTTTAAAAGACAGTGTGATCATATGCATGTCTACTCAAAAATGAGTTCTACTGTAGACTTAGCTGGAAAAACATCACTGAATACAATGGGTTCCTTTGAGGCTGAGTTGTTTAGTTGGTTTTCTGGTTCTTTAAACATGCCTATGGATAACAATACAGACAATGTGGTGTAGTGGTTTGAGCACTGGACTACTAGTATGGAGACCAGTGTTTGAATCCTTGCTTAGCTATGGAAATCTACTGAGTGACCTTAGAAAAATCACATTCTCTCAGTCTCCTAGAGGAAGGTAAAGGCAAACCTCCTCTAAACATATCTTACCAAGAAAACACCATGATTTGTTTGCCTTGGGACCTAAGTCAGAAATGACTTGAAAGCACACACAACAAATGCTCTGAAGTAAGAAGCATATTGCTTTTTGCTTTAGGTGATGCATGTGTAATAACAGGTGTTATCTTAGAGACATTCTCTGCAGTCCTGGAGGGAATTCAGCTTCAGATGATGCTTATCATTCTGGGAGGTATTTGAATGAAAAACAATGGGTGGGACCTTTTGTGGGGCAAGTGGAAGGCTGGCCATGTAACTTTGGAGCCAACCAATTAAAAGAAAAATCTTGCACCCAATTAAAAATTGGGAGATTACTTGATTTAAATGTTATTACCAGTTAAATCCTTAAACCAAAAATTCTTGCTGTAGGCCAGGAAGTAGTTTTCTTGCTAGGTTTAAGATTGTTGGTCTCTGTATCCCCAGAATTCAAGCAACATATGCTAGAGGCAGCAATGGCAGTCCCCACCTCTTCCACCTGAGCTACCTGGCTGCTCATCCCGTTGCAGTGCCATCACTAGGGTTGGCATCACCTGGTGTGGTAACCCATGGTGTCACACACACACCATTGACCTCCTCCCATGGCACACCATAGAGAATCCTTAGTAATGTTTTTGTACTTATATTACTCATCCATCGTAATTCATATATATCATTGAATGTAATGATAATAGTTGTACCATATATGACTAGCAAAATTAAAATTATACCTTTAAATTACAATATCATATGTGCAGGCTAAATGTATTTATATGTACATAGTTTCATGTGGTTAAAAAGAAAAATTGATAAGATGGGACGTTTTTAAAGAAAATGTAGAAAGAATATTTTTTTAAAAATTAATTAAATTATTTTTTAAAAAATAGATTTCATTTTTTTTAATTAAATTTTATTTTTCTAAAACCTGAGACCTCTCCTTTCCTCTTTCACTTCACTCACACCATCTCTTCAGCATTTTAAAGGGACCCAGGCAAACACCACGACCTGTTTCTGCCAAAAGTACGGCACAACACAGGGAGAAGGGATCACCATCTTTTGCACTAGGTGGCAAGATTATTTAAGTCAGCCTTTCAGTCATACTGAACACACTTTTCAGCATGACAGTTGAGATTTCAAACAAACACTGGGAACCAAGTGATAAGAAAACCTGTTGTTAAAGGAACTACCAAAGACAGTGCCTGAACTCTATACCCTCAACATAGGCCCAGAACCTTAGACAATTCATTTAAAGCATGTTAAAACCCATCCCACTGACAAGGAACCACCAGATCTTCTTGAAAGCAAGTGTAGGTAGACCCTTTTGGCAACTTCTCCATTCAACATGGAGAGGTCAGGAACTGAAGGCATAGTGTACACAATCAAAGACACACTGGAAGCTCAGCTCCTGTGCACAACCCTGCTCCTTGTCCTCATATCAACTCACCCTCCTCGGGCCCAACACCTACATAGTCCTCTTATCTGCTGCATGTCTCAGGTGATATAATGAGCCATATAAGCTGTTTGCTTGAATGCATCCCTATGTTTAAAAACAGGACAAGCAGTGTCTCTCCATATAGAATCACAGAATACAATATGGAGCATTCTAAGACAACAACAAAAAAAATCCAAGTAAATACATTCCACTGATTTATATATAAGGCATTTTTTCTCAATTTCACGCATTTATCATTAGGACTCCAGGCTAATGCCAAATATCTTCCATGAAAGCTAACGATTTAAACAAATTGGTTTGTCTCATCAAAAACTCATTGTCAGTTCATTCTTAAGCTTCATTTTGTGTTTGTAAGGATAACAAAGCAACTACTGTTGTGGCCTTTTCCAGGGTAGGGTGCCAATAAAGAAGCTAATAGAGCTTTTAAGAAGAATGCTGTGGGACAAGCCAATGGTAACAATAGAACTGTGTTAAAGTCACAGGAAAGTTGAAAAGCAAGATTTAAGGCTTTAGGCTACCACCATGAACACACCCAGTTTCATTTTATTTCATGAACTGAGTGGGCTTGGGCCAGATCATAACTTGAATAGAGGACCACCAGGGAACACCAGAAGTCTTCAGGTAGGGCTAGAGAGGAATCAGTGCTGAAACCTTGAACACCTGCCAGCCTAGATTGAGAATAGAGGGCTAGATAGACGAATAGTCTGACTCTGTACTAGGCACTTCCCTAAAATTCTTAAGAAATGAATGAATGAATGATTTGTCTCGGTTACCAGCACTGAGCAGCACTGCCGTTTGTAAATCTAAATGCATCTAAAATGAATCATCTTTGGAACAAGGTTTTTTTAAAAAAAAGCACAGTCAATTAATAATTTTTATGGCCATCATTTCCAAAAATAATCTAACTGATCCAGGCTGTTACCTAGATGTTTTCAGAATGTTTCCAGCCAAATATCAAATGATGGCTACCTTGCCATTAAGCTTAGGTCTTCTATTATTCATTGCTCAGATTGGACACATTTACAGACACAATTGTGCATATGAGAGTGAGGAATGGGAGAGAGATTGAAGATAAAAAGCCCAGAAGAAATAATCTGAAATCTTTGGTCTTTGCAGAGTTTTAACAGATGCAAATAAGTGTAACCTCAACCAGGCAGATCTGCACCACCTTGGAAGGATTCTTAAAATGTGATACATTTAAAATATTTTGTTCATGTATCTCACCCCAGTTGGGTGGGGAAAGAACTGTAGAGCAAGACAGTGTTATAGCCATTTTACAGATGAAGAACTGAGTCTGAAGTAGAGGCCAACTTTATAGTTTGTGACTTCTATTAGATTTGAACTTGAAACTACCTCATTTATTATCTTCTCCACCAATATATGAGCCCTGTTCCTATAGGGGACTATAACAAATCACATGCAATCAGAGTGAACTCAGTGTTATGTTAGTACTTGGACTATAAGATTTTCCCTGCTGCACAGAGATAAACACATATATGCATTATTAAAGACGTTTCAAAACTGAAGAGAAAGCATTACTAATAGAGTTAATTTACACACTCCCACCCAACAAGGTTTCCATGTTTTGGAACTGTAGCTCACACGATGCCTGACCACTGTCAATGAAGGATGATGGAAATGGTAGTCTGTGACATGTAGAGGGCTTAGTTCCACTGCTTCTTTTCAATCCTGATTCATGCAAAAGAACAACAGAATGCCATTAAAAGGCCAACATGAGCAAAGTAGTGCTCCATCACTGGGATTATACATTATGTTTCCAGAGGTTGGGGAAGATTTTGGAAATGAAGTACTCCATAACACAGGCAAATCTCTTTACTGTTGTTTTGGTCTTGTTCACATTGTAATCCTCACCTAATGGTGGTAGTAGTATATTTATTGTTAATTACAATTATTTGAGATTTTTCTTAAGAAGAAGAAATCCCTATTCAAAGGTTTACCATCCAATAGACAAAGTACAGTTTAGAAAAATACAAAACAATAAAATCACAGTGGACCAAGTAAGCATCTTCATCTGAACACTGCTGTACATAGTATTCCCAGATACAGCCTGGAGGACCTTTAACATCTCTTTAAATAGATTCTGTACACTGGTCATTTAAGCTGCCTCATTTCCATCAACAACGGTTCTTCCCAAAACTGTGTGTTGTGTGCCTTCAAGTTGTTTTTTATTTATGGCAACCCTAAAGCAGGCCTGTCATGGCATTTCCGTGGCAAGGTTTGTTCAGAGGAGGTTTGTCATGGCCTTCCCCTGAGGCTGAGAGAGTGTGACCCATCCAAGGTCACCCAATGGGTTTCATGGCTGAGCAGGGAATTGAACCCTGGTCCCCCGAGGTGTAGTCCAATGCTCAAACCAAAACCACTCCAATGATAATAAAGCACCTCATCACTCTCCACAGGGTTGCTGAAAAAGAAAAAGGCCCCTTCACCAGAGACCCTGCCACAACTTCTGTCTCTGGCTGCATCTGCACTGCAGAAATGATCCGGTTTGATACTTCTTTAACTGCCCTGGCTCAGTGCTGTGGAATTTTGGGAAGTAAAGTTTGTTGCGGCGCCCTGGGATTCCCCAAATCCCATAGCACTGAGCCAGGGCAGTTAAAGCGGTGTCAAACCGGATTATTTCTGCAGTGGGGATGCAGCCTCCATTCCACTATTTTCAGTGAGTGGAGCAGGGGAAGGGTGCATGAAGAAAGGCTGTTTAAACTTTAAACTGGTAACACTATGCAGTTTAATAATAATAATAATAATAATTGTATTTATGCTCCCCCTTTACAAAGCGGCTTACAAACTGTTCATTAGACAGATTCGTTGCTAATTAGTTAATGGTTAATTTAGCATTTTAAAATGCACTGGCAGATTGTATGAGAAGCCATCTCCCCATATGCAATACAGGAAAGAAATGACAACAATCCAGGCAGAAAAGGAGGGCCAGCCTCCTTCCATGCCCTATAGAGAAGGAGGTCACTCTGAAGCCGGACACAGACCCACGAGCATGTGCAGAGTGCCTCTTCTCTCCAAGACTGGTTCCTTCCCTTTCTTTCGGACACTAGGAAGACTAGAGAGGCTTTTACTCACCCTGGCCGGAGGACACGTTTTGGAACCTGGAGGAGATCTGGGGGTGCAGGCTATAAATCCACGCCGTCCTCGGGCGGCCCAAACCCGGGGGCGGCCTTGGAGGGGGGAATCTGGAGGTAGATCGGGGACTCCTCTGGCTGCGCCAAGGCCGGCTCCGACTGGAAAGGCAGCTCTTGCAGGGAAAGAAGGCAGAGGAGGAGGAGGCGGAGGCTGCTGCTGCTGCTCTGAGGCTCCCTCTCTGCCTCTTTAGGCCTTTGGCAGCCCTGAAAAAGCAAAGGCATCCCCAGGCCCCGGCTCCAAGAGGCCCTGCAAGGAGGCCGGCAACATGCAAGCCCTGCTCAAGCCAGCTCCTGCCCAGCCCCAGCCCTCCTCCTCTTCCTCCTCCTCTTGGATGCTTACTCTTCTGTCAGCTCCATTCATCTCACTGTATGCCCCATCTCCTTGTTTGTCTGGGATGCAGAGTGCCTTGAGGGTTTCAATGGGGCCCAGGGGAGCAAAGCTCTGGGGCCCCCGTTCCCAGGATCCCCTTGCATTTGAGTCCTGGGCTTGCATGGCCCCAACTCCGATTCGAACCCGGGTCTCTAGGGAAAGCCTCGGAGGAAGTGGACTCAAGTCTAGGAAAGCTCCTGCTGCCAACTTCTTTCTTCCAATGAGTCTCAAAGGGGCTACAAGATCTCTCTACATCATCATCATCATCATCATCATCATCATGCATCTGAGGAAGTAGAGTGAAGTCTAGGGAAGGTCAGACTGCCAACTTCTTTCTTCCAGTGAATCTCACAGGAGCTCCAAGATCTCTCTAAATTATTATTGTTGTTGTTATTGTTATGTCCAAATGCATCTGAGGAAGTAGACCAAAGTCTAGGAAAGCTCCTGATGCCAACTTCTTTCTTCCAGTGAGTCTCAAAGAGGCTCCAAGATCTCTCTATATTATTATCATCATCATCATCATCATCATCATGTCCAAATGCAGCTGAGAAAGTAGACCAAACTCTACAAAAGCTCATGCTGTCAACTTCTTTCTTCCAGTTAGTCTCAAAGGGGCTACAAGACCTCTCTACA
>NC_056526.1:63253211-63261094 GCF_019175285.1 Sceloporus undulatus
TTATTATTATTATTATTATTATTATTATTATTATTATTATTATTATTATTTCCAAATGCATCTGAGGAAGTGGACCAAAGTCTACAAAAGCTCATGCTGCCAACTTCTTTCTTCCAGTCGGTCCCAAAGGGGCCTCATGATCTCTCCATGTACTGATTCTACAGACTAACACTGCTATCAAATCAAATCAGATTATTTTAATTGTTTTGAATTTTATTGTGATGTTTTCACCTTTTGTGTGTGTGTGTGAGAGAGAGAGAGAGAGAGAGAGACACCTTGGGTCCCTTCTGGGAGAAAGGTGGGATAGAAATGAAGCCAATAATCAATAAAAGAAAGAAAGAAATTCATCCCTCCAATCTCATTGAGAGTTCCTGCTTGGCAGGGGGTTGGACTGGATGGCCTTTGTGGTCTCTTCCGACTATGATTTTATGATTCCTTAATAGAGTCCCTTCATCTAGCATGGGACCTTCCTTTCTTCCTTCTGCCCTCTACCTTTCCTAGCACTCTTGTGTTCCCAGAATTCCATAGCAATGAGCCATGGCAATTAAAGTGGTGTCAGACCGGATTATTTCATTGGTGCAGATGCAACCTTGGAGATGTCTCATCCACAGGGTTGCCAGGAGTTAAGATCGACTCCAAAGCAGTTAGCAACAACAAATAGTCTGAAGGTAGCAAAGGCAAATGCCCTCTGAAGAAACTTGCCAAGAAAACCCTGTGACAGGTTCACCATTGGATCCCCAGAAGTCAGAAATAGTTTGTGGGCACACAACAACAACAACCGTCTGAGACCAGTGTGCAAAGGGACCTTGTAGCACCATTGAGACTGAGTGCATGAGGTTGTACAGTAGGCCCTCCATATGGATTTGATAATATCCATGGCTTGTAAATATTTTTAAAATATATAAATTCCAAAAAGCAACCCTTGATTTTCCATTTTGTATAAGGGACACCATTTTACTATGCCTTAGCATTAGCAATAGCAAGTGCATTTCTATTCTGCTTAACAGTGAACTAACGCTCCCTAAGAGGTTTACAATGTGTAAGCAATTGCCCTCAACAAACTGAATACTCATTTTACCAACCTACAAAAGGATGGAAGGCTGAGTGGACCTTGGAGCTCTGCGGGATCAAACTCATGACCTTGTGGCTGCAGGACCAGCATTTAACCACTGCAACATCAGGGCTCCATGCCTTTGTATATAATAAATTAATCATTATTTATTACAATAGGACTTGACGATTTTGGCCCAGTGTTGCATAAAGCTTTCATAGACTTGCTCTACTTCCTCAGATGCATAGAGTAAACTGAGGATTTCCTAGCACTAAGCCTGGGCAGTTAAAGCGGTCTCAAACTGAATTATTTGAATTATTTGTGTTTTGGACCAGAGACAACTTGGATCTCAAGAAGAGCATCTTTTTTGGTGTGGTGTGTTTTGGGCCTCTGTTCTTTGTGAAGCTACATGCTCCTTTGTTAGGCAGAGTATCACTGTTTTGTGGATTTGGGATATTATTGAACCTTACTCAGCTCTCCACGTTTTTGCATTAGGAAACTTTTTAGATGCTGTATTGTTTTGGTAAAACATATCGATTTTAACTTTATTGGAGGTAGAAACTTCAAACAGTCAAGTCCATTGGCCCTCTCTAGGTTTCCTCTGATACAACTAAAATATGGTGCCTAACATCTAGAACTCATATCCAGGGGAAGCCATGATAGCCATGTCACAAAGTACAACAATAGCTAAAACCCACAAAAGAGTGATACCTTTATTATCCCAACCAAAATGCACAAAATACATGTTGTAAACTGGCTTCTTCAGTAAAGTTACAAAGGGAATGAGAATACAGCAAATAGCAGTGTTCTAAATAAGAATGATTTTCAGTGTCCTGCTGTCTATGAGAACTGGAGGAAATGTTGATGTGTGAACAGAATTCTTATTTGGGAAGGCAATGACTTATTTTGAGCCAACCCAGCCTCATCCCTGTACAAGATCCTTATGAAACCTCTGTCAGAGCTGGGAAACATTGTGTTGGATGACAGGTCCTGGAATCTCCCAGCCAGCACAGTACCATCTTGGTAATTCTTATTGGAGGGAAAGACCTCATTTTGCCTCCCCGTTTTAGCTGCACCCAGGGCTACAACTGAAAAAGATTCTCACCAGTCTAATATTTCTTGCTGAAGACCAAGAAGATCTGGCAAGGCTCAGGAATGCTGGTAAGATTCCAGCAGGTCAGATCCACTAGTGTCAAAGCATATAAGATGTTAAATTGACTCTGGAAATGAGCTGCCTAGGCAGACAGTGCAGCTGGGACAGAATAGATATGTATCATGTATGTGTATGATGAATGGGAATCATGCAGCCCTCCAGAAGTTGGACTGCAAGTTGCACAACATTTACTCAGCATCTTGACAAAATGTAGACCCGCGACTCTAACATCATCATGTTTTCTTTCTTTCTTCTTTAACACCTTTGCCTGATGAAAAAGTGGAACTTCAAAAGCTTGCATCACATATTTTGCCCATTTAGGTTGTCCCAATAAAGGTATCACTATTTTCTGGGTTTGGGATGTTATTGCACCTTTACTCAGTGTGAGGAATGTTGGGAGTTGCAGTCCAACACCACCTGAAAAGCCATATGATGCCCACACTCTAAGATATGAAAAGAATTGCAGATATTTACATACTGCTTCAAATCTGCTAGACAATTTCTATAATGTTCACCAATCACACTTGATGTGGGTGAAAGGGACTGTAGTCCAAGATGTCTGGATGGTACCAGGCTGGGGAAGTGCAATGTATATTCATGGGAGGTATGAGCAATCTTTAGATCTCTGATTTTTAAAAAATGTTATTGCATTTTTTTTTTGTTGGCAAACCCTTCCTTGTTATCACTTTTAAATCACACTGAGATAAAGGGTGATTTTGTCAAAGGAATATTAAAAGGATGCTATTGAAGTGTATTAAACATTAATGTAATTGTTTAAATGACTGTGTGTGAATGCATTCTTTTGTCCAACTGAACCAATATAAAAAGGATAGAAGCAGAAAGGGAATCTCTTAAAATGTATCCTTAGCTGACTTGCAAAATGTTGTGGGCAAGTGTCAGCTGCATCAGTCCTGTAATTTTACACTGTGTGCAGAGTTTCTCTATTCAGCCCTCTATCCTGTCTTTATTGCTAGCTTTTACATTTGTCCATTGAACTGTGCCACTATGGTGTGATTTACAGGAGGGGAAAAGAAAGCAAATTACTGAGCAAAAGTTTTAGGTCACAGTGTTCTTTTCTCTTTCACCAGATAGAAAGAAAGGTCCATAATGTGCATGCATTTTGCAAGCAATAGTTTTATAGAGCAGCAAAACAACACATCAGACAGTTTTGACTAGTTTATAAATTGTAATAAGCACCACAATTGCTTAATTGTCAAAACATGAAGAATACAAATATTGGACCTAAAGTTTTGTTTTCTTACATGTGATCAATGGAAGTTATGATGTAGTTTTCTCTGTGAGAAAGAACTGGAGCCACAACAATTGACAGATCCCAGAATTCCATAGGATAAAGCCATGGCATTTTAAAGCAGTGTCAAACTGCATTATTTCTCCAGTGCAGCTGTGGCCCCCGTGAAATGTCTGGCAAAAAAAATTGTCATAATGTAACCATTTAACACTGTCTAACATGCTTAGCAGCCAGTCCCAACAAAATTGAGATCTGTATTCAAACAGCAAGACAAGATATAGGCTGCCTACTCTTGTACATAGTACTTCCCTTGTTCTCAGAGTCACTAGGATCTGAATGGGAAAAAACTTTCCATTAAAATCTCCATACTAGTTGTACAACTAGTTGCCTCTGTCTTCTTGTACTAGAGGAGGGGGGGGGGGACATTCAGCAGACACATCAAAAACTCCTATGTCACAATTTGGAATAGTCTAATTTAACAGAGTCTAATATTGTTAATAACTTTGATCAGGCTATATGAAGCATTCTTCCCATATAGTGCGATGTTCTTAATTCTGCTATCCCCACAGGAGCATTTGGTGAGGACATGTGGTTCTCCTGTGTGGTTGCTCTGATGCTATGAAAAACGAGGTGGTAGCTTCCAGGCTTTGGAGGCTAGGCTGGCCCCCTCTCTGCTCTGTTTCTGTCAGCAGGCAAAGACCTGTTTAATTTAGAGTCTAGCTCCTGAAAAGGGGGTTTTAACAGATGGGTCCTGTACTCTTCTGACAATGTGATTTCCTGTACCTTTCTGTCAATGTGATGGCATTCTTGTTTTGGGAGTAATGAAGAAAAAAGTGTGTGTGTTGGACACTGCACACTTTATTGCTATAGACCCATTCAAGCCTGATTAGCTTCTATTGCAGACAGAAGAATAGTGCAAACACCCAAAAGTAACATGCTATCCATGTTACAATACTAATAGTTATTGAGTATCTCCCAAGGATACTAGTCTATGGCCTGTTACAGACAGGCCAAAATAAAGCTGCTTCGAGTCACTTTGGAGGTATGGTATTTCAATGATGCATGTGTCCTAAGAGTCCTAAGGGCTGGAGTGCAGCTTTGGTGTGGCTTTTGGACTCTTAGGACTTATGCATCATTGAAATACCATACCTCCAAAGTGACTCGAAGCAGCTTTATTTTGGCCTGTCTGTAACAGGCCAATATCTTTCATCACATTTTTCAAACACCAGTGCAGGCTGGTTGTTGTTGTGTGCCTTCAAGTCATTTCTGACTTTTAGTGACAAACCTATCACAAGGTTTTCTTCGCAAGTTTCTTCAGAGGGGATTTGCCATTGCCATCCTCTGAGGCTGAAAGATTGTGGCCTGCCCAAGGTCACCCAGTGGGTTTCATGGCCAAGCCGGGATGTTGCAGTCCAACACTCAATCCACTACACCATGCTGGTTCTCTGCTGGCTGTTAGGCACATACACATAACTGTCAGGAAACACATCTTGCATTCTGCAAGCACAGATCCTTGAGTGCTGCATGCTTTTCCAAATGCAAGGCTTATGCAAATTGTGGCAGAGCAACAGAATTCTCACAGTCATATATGGCTCATACCCAGTTTTAACAAATTACAACGTGTCTTGGCAAAACTATAATTTTGCAAATGACTAAGGATTAAAAGGGAAATGAGCTTCTTTGGCACAACATAAAGTGATCCTTTTTAAAAAATATCACACGTAATGAAAATCTTTGCATCTCACATATAAAAAGAGACAGTGCTCTTATGCTACCTCTGTATTTAAAAGTTGCTGACACTTCCATTTTAGCATTAGACTTAGTGGGATTCATTCTGAAGTCAGCAGACAACTGGGTCCAGCTATTTCAGGTTGAAAAAAAAAAAGACTACAATCCTGAAACAGAATTACTTAAATGCTATTCCCATAAAGAAACTGTAAGCTATAATGTCTACTCAGAGGTAAGACATACAGGGACCAATAAAACTCTTAAAATATACATTTATATCATGATTATTAATTTTTTTGGCCAAAAGGTTGTACTTAAGGTAGCTATGTTTGACTTTTTAAAATCAATACAATTAAAACACAATTAAAGCATACATCAGCAGCAAGAACCAACAGCACCCAATCCATCCATATTCCATTCCATAACAACCTAGTTTAAATATTAAAGGCCTGTCTGAATAAAAAGTCCTTTGTGATTAGAAGATAGAGAAACCCAGAACAATTTCCCTTGGCAAGGAATTCCAGAATCTGGGAGTAGCTACTGAGAAAGTTTTTACTTGTTCCCAAATAAGTATGTAGGCTTACAAACATAGGCAGATATTAATCTTAAAGAATTACTCATAAGACCTTTGGAACAAAGCGGAACTTACTTCCAAGCCAACATGAACAGGGCTACACAGGGCTTCTGTAATCCTATTGTATACCTGGTGTACAACCAGGTGTATTCAAAACCCATGGCTGAGCCACACCTTCATTGTTGTTGTGTGCCTTCAAGTCATTTCCAGTTTATGGCAACTCTTTCACAGGGGTCCAAAACACACTGCAGAAATAATCCACCTTGAGACCGCTTTAACTGCCTTGGCTCAGTGCTAGGGACTCCTAGGAATTGTAGTTTATTGTGACACCAGAGCTCTCTGACAGAGAAGGCTAAATGTCTCACAAAACTACAATTCCCAGGATCCCTAGTACTGAGCCAGGGCAGTTAAAGCGGCCTCAAAGTGGATTATTTCTGCAGTGTGTTTTGGACCAGTGTTTTCTTGGCAAGATTTGTTCAGAGGTTTGCCATTCCCTTCCCCTGAGGCTGAGAGTATGTGACTTGCCCTATGTGACCCAGTGTGAGGCTGACTATAGTGTACCATTTTAAAAGGGACAGTACCTTCCCCCCATATTTCCAGACTGTCCCGTCTTTATAATATTAATGTCAATTTTGTCCCATTTCCAAGAAACATGCCCTGTTAATGCTGCAAAAATGGTGTGAAGATCCCCGTTTGAAACTGTGGTTGTCAAAATCTTGGGGTTTTCACATTGTGGTTGTCCAATCCTTGTGTCCTGGGTTGTGCCAAGTTTTGGGATGAGGTGCTGAGAGACTGAAATCTGTTGCGTAAGTTTACTTCATCGAAGAAACATTTATGATACAATTGTGGGGAAATACAGTCCCTCTTTTACGTCTACTGAATTTTTTGTGTGAGAATAATTGTTAGCTCAATACGTTGAATGTGTTGAAACTTCTGTTATCGTCTTGCTTTTTCACAAAGACACACATCTCAAGGAAATGTGGCCGGCCTCCGCAGTGGGCTTCATGGCCGGCCTGGAAACCGAACCCTGGTCTCCAGGGTTATAGTCCAACAACACTCAGACCACTGTGCCATGTGGGCTCACAGGTTGCTACATGGCTACACTAAGAGTGCATCCACACTGTAGAAATAATCCAATTTGAGCCCACTTTAACTGCCATGGCTCCAAGCTCTGGAATCCTGGGAACTGTAGTGTGAAAGGCACACAACAACACCAACAAAAAGGAGGAGGAGGAGAAGAGTCCTTTGGCTTCAGAAGCGTAATCCCAGCTGAGCCTGGGCCGGAAAGAGCTGCCAGCTGGGCAAAGGCAGGCGAGGCGCTGAGTGGCTGAGGCGCATCACGTGACAGTCCCAGTCTGGGCTCCCGGCTGCGCTTACCTTTGCCCTCCTCCTGCTGCTTTCCTCTAGTCTTGCTGCCCCTGAGGTTGGGAGCCCCAGAGGAGGAGGAGAAGGAGGAGGCTGCCCAGCGTCATGTCTCACCAAACCGGCATCCAAGGTAGGAAGGGAAGGGGGAGACCTCCCTCCTTTCCTCCCTCCGTCCTTCCTTCTTTCCTTTGCTCTAGACTTTTCTCTCCCCCTCTTTTCTCCTTCTCTCTCTCTCTCTCTCTCTCTCTCTCTCAAGGCGGGCCTGAGATGGGCCAAAGCACTAGCTTTTAAACACCTTGGGACTCCCTTCTGAAAACTCCCTTCCTGCTCTGAAGTCCCATTCCTCTAATAATAATAATAATAGTAATAATAATTGGGAGGAAGGGATAGAAATAATGATTGGGAGGAATAATAATAATAATAAGGGATATAATTAATAAATAATATATAATAATAATAAGGAATAATAATAATTACTGGAAGGAAGGCGGGATATTAATAATAATAATAATAATAATAATAATTGCTTACTTTTGAAAACTCCCTTCCAGCTCTGATGTCCCATCCCTCAAATAGTAGTAATAATAATTGGGAAGAAGGAATAATAGTAATTACTGGGAAGAATAATAAGTACTGGGAGGAAGGGATATAAATAATAAACTGGGATATAAATAATAATACGGAGGAGGAGGAATAATAATAATAAATACTGGGAGGAAGGTGAGATATTCATAATAATAATAATAATAATAATAATAATAAT
>NC_056526.1:63261104-63326988 GCF_019175285.1 Sceloporus undulatus
AATAAATATTGGGGGAAGGCGGGATATAAAGAATAACTTGCCAAAAATAACAACAACAACCATACAATCTTACAAACAAGAGGGAGGGGTGTTTCTGAGCATACACAGAGTGCCTTTCCTGGTTTGGGGAAGGAATGACCAGGACAGAGACCCCGCACCCTTTCTCCCTAGTTTCAAAAGAACAAGGAAAAAGTTGTGGTATCATTTGCAGGCTTGGGTTCAAAGAGAGAATATGATCAAACTGCGTTTTTAACAGTGGCTATACTATGATATGAAAAAGTGTAATATAATATGGAAAGGCACTGGGTGGCCTTGGACAAGTCACACTTTCTCAGCCTTAGGGGATGGCCATGGCAAACCCCTTCTTAAGACTTGGGCAAGTCACACACTCTCAGCCTCAGGGGAAGGCCATGCCAAACTGGCCAAGGGAACCTCATGATAGCGTCACCATACCTTGGAAACTGCTTGGACACACAGCACACAACTGCAAATACCCCAAAGGCACCAGATCCAGTCTCATCTTGGCAGCTAAGCAGGGTCAGCCCTGGTTGCTCTTTGGAGGGTAGACTGCCTATGGATCCGAGGTGCTGTAGGCTCTGTTACCGAGGAAAGAACTGGCCAAACTACATCTGAGGATGCCTTACTTAGAAAAACCTTATGAAAAACTTAGGAATGTTTTGAAAGCGCATAAACCCACACCCTGCTCAGAGAAGGCCGTGTGCCTCCAAGTGGTTTCTGACTCTGGAAGACCCTATTCAGGGGTTTCCTTTGCAAGATTTGTTCCGAAGAGGTTTGCCATGGCCTTCTCCTGAGGCTGAGAGAGTGGGACTCGCCTAAGGTCACCAAGTAGGTTTTCATGGTCAAGCAGGGAATCGAACCCTGATCTACATTGCTCATGTCCTGCAAATTCATATCTGTGACCTCCTTAATAGAGTCCATCCATCTGGCCTGGGGTCTTCCTGTCTTTCTACGTCCCTCCACCTTTCCCAGCATTACTGTTTTTTCAAGTGAGTTGTGTCTTCTCATGAGACAGCAAAAATACAACAGCCTCAACTTGATCATCTTGGCTTTCAGAGAGATTTCCAGTCCGATCTATTCTAGGACCCATTTATTTGTTTTTTGGCTGCCACCGCTGTCTTCAGCACTCTTCTCCAGCACCGCATCTCAAATGGATTGATTTTCTTCTCATCCACTTTATTCACTGTCCAGCTTTCACGTACATGTCTATACCGCTTATGCACGTAAGCACTCCCTAAGAGGTAGACAAAATGTAAGCTACTCATTAACCTTTTGAATGGGAGAACAAACACCCAGCAACCATTCATTTTAAAATGCCCTGGGGAAAGAGATTGAGGTGCAAATCAGAGCCTGTTGCTAAACCGCACCAGTTTGACACCGCTTTAACTGTCATGGCTCAATGCTATGGAATCCTGGGATTTGTAGTTTGTTGTGGCACCCACTAAAGCTATCTGACAGAAAAGGCTAAATATCTCACAAAATTACAAATCTCAGGATTCCATAACATTGAGTCATGGCAGTTAATATGATGTCAAACTGCATTATTTCTGCAGTGTGGCAGGAGCCTTGCAGTGGCCCAAATCCATTCATAGCTTCAGTTACAGTAGACCTCCTAGTCAATAGTTGAAATTGAGTCAACACGTATGTAAATGTTACTGGCTCAAAGGTTCAACATCCCATTGCCACTGTTCTTAGGTTCATGGCCAAAGTCAGGATTGTTGTGTGCCTTCAAGTCTTTCCGATTTATGGCAACCCTATCATAGAGTTTTCTTGGCAAGTTCCTTCAGAGGAGGTTGGCCATTGTCTTCCTCTGAGGCTGAAAGAGTGTGACTTGCCCAAGGTCACCCAGTGGGTTTACATGTCTGAGACAGGACTCGAAACCTGGTCTCCAGAGTACTAGTCTAGCACTCAAACCATTACATCACACTGGCTCTCAGGATACAGAAAGGGAAATTCAGCAGGTAATATGACTCATTCATTTAATCAATTGCTTGAGAACTTAGTAATGAGAAAAGCTCAAATTTCCTGCCTGTTTCACACAAAAGCAACTTTAGGGTCTCAGACAAAACAATATGGTCAACCATGTTTATAAGGTATACAGTTTATAACGGTCTTCCTGAAGTTTACCTGGTTACTGTTGGTAGTTGCATCATGACCAATTTCTTAAATCAATCAACAGCTGGGGATTATGGTGATTAGGATTGTTTACATTTACAGACAGACTACTTAAATGCCTATAAAGCATACTAGTATGGCTTTTGAAAATCTTGGGTGTTCCAATTAAGGTATGGTCTTTTAACTCTTTTAGGATTAGGAGTGTGTGTGTGTGTGTGTGTTTTAATGGACTATCTGCAAAGGGACAGAGAAGGCTTTCCTCGTTTTGGAATTTGTCCCTCAAAACATCCAAGGAAGGAGGACTTTCCCCTTTATGAGATTCATGGTCTTACTTTTTTGTACAACTGGTAAGATTCAAATTGTGCTCTCCAATTCAAATTGTGCTTCCCATAACTTTAAGATTGATTTGCATTGGTAACATTCACATGACTGTTTCTGTCGATTACTGTAGGAAAATACTTTTTCTTGTATTGCTATGCATGCTATATCTGATTGTCAAAGCCAGGCACTCCAACACCCACTCACACCCATTGCCTCCCCCCCCCCCATTAAAATGAAGGGTTAATGCATCCTTCATGTTTAGTTACTCTCAACCAACTTGAACATAATCATATACCTGTTATCATTGCTACTATCTTCATTTATCAAAATTGAAACTCAACGTAGTATATCTGTTCCAATAAATAAAGTTAAAGCCTACACAAAATTAATGTTAAAATAAAATCAAGCTACTGACATACACACGCAAAAAATGATAATTAAAAGTGATAAAGTCTTTTTTTAAAAAAAGACAGCACAGTTAAAACAGAACAGCACTCTTAAAAGCCCTGACCTTGAATCCTCTATCAGCTTATACTTAGCCAACTTATCAAGTAACCTTTCCTGGCCTGATCCCTTCAAACCTGGTGGAAACAGCATTCAACTATACTCTGCTCATTGGAAGAATTAACCTCCTTCTCCCAGTAAAGTAGACTGGGGAGCAAGTTATGCTCCTGACAATACTATCAAAATTATGATATAAGTAGTGATCGTGAATACAAAAGTTACCTAAATGTAGGTGTTACCTATAGGAGGAGGAGATTAAAAGGTCAGGGAGAAGGCCATTCTAATTTTCTGAGAAAGGGAGTTCTAGAGGCTGAGGGCAGCCACCAAAAATGTCCTCTCTCACATTCCCGTTACAAATGCTTGTTAAGGTGGTAAGACAGAAAAGGATATCTTGTAAGGATCTTAGGGGGCTGGGCAGGCTCATATGGAGAGCATCATATGAATGTATACAGTGACAGTGATATGTGAACTTGTTGCATCTCTATTAATATGTTAATATAGATTTAATTAATCCAGGGCAGCCTTCTTCAACCTGATACCCTCCAGACCTGTGAGACTACAAGCATCATATTGTTATGTTAACATAAAACACATTGTCCCCATCTTCAAAAAGTGAGGGTGGGGGGTAGGAAAAGAAGAACCAAGCAACTGCCAACCAGTCTTCTTAACGCTGATACCAGGAAAGGTTCTAGACTGCACCATTAAATAGCTGGTCTGTGTGCAATTAGAAAGGAATGCTTTGTTTATTAGGAGGTAGCATAGGTTTCTCAAAAGCAAGTCTTGCTAAGCTAAACCGATCTTAGCTCTTTTTTGTGTGAAATAGTTATAAGCTTGATAGATAAGGGGAGTGCTGTGGATGTAATATATCTTGATTTCAGTAAGGCTTTTGACAATGATATTCTTTCAGGCAGCTGGTGAACTGGGAGCTAGAGGGTGTTATGAGCTTGACAGATTGGAGAACTGAGCCAAAACTAAAAACGAATTTCAAAGGGGATAAATGTAAGGTACTACATTTAGGCAGGAAAAGGGAAATGGACAACTATATGATGGCATGAAAGCAGTATGTGTGAAAAGGATCTAGGGGTCTTAATATGCCACAAACTAAACATGAGTCAACAGTGTGATGAAGCAGACAAAAATGCAATTCTGGGTTGCATTAACAGGTGTATAGTGTCTAGATTGTGGGAAATATTAGTATCACTCTGTTCTGCTTTGGTCAGACCTCATGTCGAATACTGTGCTCAGTCCTGGGAACTATAATTCAAGAAAGATTTTGAGAAGAAGGAATGTGTCCAGAAAACAACGACCAAGTTTCTCAAAAGTCTGTAAACCAGTCTTTATTAGGAGCTACTTAGGGATCTGAGTATGTTTAGTTTGGAGAAGAGAAGGCTGAGGGGTAACTAAATATCTGAAGGGATGTCATTTGGAAGATGGCGACTGGAGAACTCACATTTCACATTCTCAGGCATATGAAAACGTTGTTGTTGTTGTTGGATTTGGAGTGTTTGCTGCTCCAGAGACTAAAACACAAACCAATAAGAGAGATCCCACCTAAACAACAGGGAAAACTTTTTTAAAACTGTAAAACTGTTTGGCAGTGGAATAGATTGCCTTGGAGGAGTCTCCATCTTTGGAGGTCTTTAACCAGAGGTTGGATGGGCATACTGGAGTACTTTAGTTGTGTATTCCTGCACAGGTGGGTGTTGGGCTATATGGCCCTTGTGGTCCCTCCAGGTCTAAGATTCTATAAAAGCATCAGATCCCATCTGATCTTGGAAGTTAATAGTATCAGGCCTAATCAGGTTAGTATTTGGATGGATAACTGCAAAGGAATACCAGGTACTATGTTTTCCAGGAAGGAAATGATATTCATTGCCTATGAAAGCTATATGAAATTCATGGGCTTGTCCTAACTTGACAGGCAACCTAAAGATACATACATATTCCACTTTGAAAAGTTATTGGATGGTATATCAGTCACCAAATCACACTGGGTATCTCTGTATTGGATCATATTTGTGACTGTCCTTTCTGATTTTCCTTACTCGTAGGAAGCATTCACCTGTCACCAGCATTCACGTTCTGCTGAGAACTGATGCTTATTATCCCAAGATGTTACAGCCAATATGTTTAGAAAATCCACCAGATAACTCTTTCTAGATATTGTGTGTGATGGTGACAGGGTGACGTTCCTCAGCCTGGTGTCCTCCAAGTTGGTAGACTCCAACTTTCCACCACCGCATAAAGGGAGTTGAAGTTACAGATAGCTAAGATTAAACTATGTTTTACCGAAGGGCTAAGATAAATCCATATGAAACAGGTTCAAACGTAACTCCAGTGCATGGTAATAAGACATTTAGCAGATCCTAAACGACCTTAAAAGAGCCAGCATTTAGTGGTTTGAGCATTGGACTACAATTCAGGAGACAAGTTTTCGAATCCTGGCTTGGCTATGTAAACCAACTGGGTAGCCTTGAAAAAGTCACACATCCTCAGCCTCAGAAGATGGCAATGGCAACCCCCCTCTGAAGAAACATGCCATTTACAGCGCTTTATAAATAAAGGTTAATAAAATAAAATAAAAGGTTAATAAGAAATGATAGTCACCATATGTGGGAAATTACTTGAAGGCACACATCAGCAAGTGATCTCACTGACATAGGTGGTACAGTAATCCCCATAGTTGTATGGCTTTTCCTAGATTTGCTACATTTTCCATGCCTTTCAGAGTAAAAATTGAGATTTACAGCTACAAATTGTTATATGCTGAGTGCTACATCTTTGGATTGCTGCAGTGATTCCACATTTTCTCTGCTCTGGTCTGTTGCTTGACAGCAAGCTCCATTTCCAATTTGATGTATTTAAAGTCTTGCAGATGTGTTTCATTGTGGTCAAAGAAGTAAATACGGAGTTCCTGTTTAGAGTACAACAGAATTCCACCGACACTGATGAAAGTGTTAAGAACAGATGATGGTTTCAAATACATTTGAAACAAAAAAGAATATAATTAGTCAGGATCTCTTATTATATACATGGTCTCAGTAGATAAAACTTCATTTACTCTGCATTTAAAAGTACAGTGGCTGTGTTTTTATTGTAATATTTTGTTCAATTTTTTTTAAAAAAAACCTAACTGAAATGTCCAAAGTCTGTTCATCTTCTTCTCTTGTGTATTTTTTCCAGCTAATGGAGAAGTCAGAGAAACCTTTGCCAGAGCTAGAAATGGACAATACAGATTTTTGAAAATAGTTATTGAAAATGGTAAGTGCTGCTTTCCTGTTCTGTCTTATTTCAGAGAATTTTGTAGATGACAAAAGTCAATGTGGTTATCATCTTGAATGCAAGTCACACTGTCAGCCTAAGAGCAAGGCAATGGAATCCATCCTCTGAGTAAATCTTGCCCTCCCCACAAAAAACCAACCCTAGGAGGTACATAACAACATAAATTATGTAAACAATGCATATAAATAAAGGAATAATGCTGTCTGTGTATGCTTAGTTGCAAGCCCCATTATCATTAAGAAGAACTGCCATCAGATAATGCTATCGACATTGCTCATTGAACTCATGCAAAATAAACATGTATAAAGTCATAGTACATTTGCAGCACTCCAAATATTTTGCTAAGGGAGTCTTACTTTCAAAGTCAAGAAGAACAAAGACCCAGGTGAATAGATAATCTCCTGGAGCACTTGTCCCTTTTTCCTTGGAGCGAATGGGAAGAGAAAGAGGACAGCAGCCCAGTCCCAGTGTCACTCAGGATGGTATTTCTAGAGCCAAGCAATTTCAGAATAGAACCTGAGCTGTCATCTCCCATTTCATACTTTTAGTCTACCAAAGAGTGGGAGACTCCCATTCAATGTTCTGGCACAAAAAATCTACAGAGCCCTGACCTATGATGGTGCTGTTATGAATCAAAGTCTTATTTTTGGTCCATAAACCTCTTAAACATGTTTTTAATCTGTGTGGCAGGGTTTATTGAATTAAATTATTAAATTTCTTAGGCACGTGAAAACAATATTTATTAATATTTTAGTCACTTCCTAACCCTTGCTGTCTCACAAAGGAACTGAGACCTTGTAGACTACATTGTATTTGTTTAATTTGTCTACCAAAGCTTGTTTCTTTGTATGTTAAAATAGCAGCTGTAGCTAAGGAAATATAAGCTGCAATCATGTGCCTTAGGCCCTCTGTATGGCAGGAGTTTGGTTCTGGGAGTCCCCATGGATGCCAGAAATGAGGCAATCACTTCTCATATTATTCAATAACAACATGTGTGCATTCATGTCATGACCATTGAATAATATGGGGAGTGACAATCCACAGGCAGTCACAATCACACATTAGAAGCATGCTGATATGGTGGACCCACTGTATTTGCAAACAACAGTTTCATACCTAGGTTGGTTAAGGTTAAACTAAATGCTTAATAACTATCCATCTCATATATGAGTCTATGATTTCTAAATGTAATATTACCTCTCAAAGTCTTTTTTTTTCATTTTAAGAAATTTAAAACATTTTTCTTTTTGTTTACAAATATTCATAAAAACATCCTAATGTACAACTGTGAATATTACAAATAATATAAAAGTCTTCTGTCTTTATAATCCTACCATTGTAAAATATAATATTATTTAGTATAAATTCTTTAAAATATACCAACCCTTTAAAATATAATATTATTTAGTATAAATTCTTCTAGTCTGTGAATGAAAAACTGATCATTTCTGTAATTTAGGAAATGAAGTCATTTCTATTCTATTCTATTCTATTGCTTTATTTTTACACAACTTTTTCCCCAAGCTGTGACTCAAGGCATTTGACAAAATAAAAAGAACATATGTAGCTAAAAATATACCAAAGGTTGTTATTAGATTGTTGAGCAGATTTTTTATTGAAGCAGAATATAATTTTTTGCTATTTTCAATAGTGTAATGACTAATACATTTTGTCCTTTTACAGAGCAGCTTATTGTGGGATCTGCTAAACAACGTCATGGATCCTGGGAAGAGGATTATGATTCCTTTGTTCTCCCACTCCTTGAAGACAAGCAGCCGTGCTATATACTCTACAGATTAGATTCTCAAAATGCCCAAGGATATGAATGGATTTTCATTGCCTGGTCCCCAGACCATTCTCCTGTATGTAATAGGATGAAACTTCTTGGGACTATTAGAATTACAAGTTGAATTTTTCAGACCATGATTTTTAAAATGAACCAAACCAATTGGCTTGCTGTATTTTAAAAACTCATTTACTTATCACAACAGATTTCCTAACAGAGATCTCTTATAAATATACATAAGGATTTCAACACACTTAGGGCAGCAGTCTGCTGGTGACATATGTGTGCGTAAGTATGGCTTACACACCTGTATGTCTCCTTTGAGATGGAGTATAGGAAGCAATTTGCTAGGCTTTTGTGTGCTTTCTAAAAGATGCCCCTACCAGTTGCCAAGCCTAGCTTTTTTACTGATGGGAAGGGGAGCAGGGAAGGCAGTACATACTATGAAGAAGCTCTGGGCTCCTGGGGAAGAAAAATGAGGACACACTATATTTGTGAGCACACCCTTATTTCTTCCTCCTTCCTACCTGAGACAACCTGCTTCTTTACTATGTTAATTCCCCCCTCTGCTCCTTACCAGTAAGCAATAGGCGCCCCTTCCAGACTTTATAAACTGCTGGGCCACAGGGATGGCATGGAACTGTCCGAGCCGAGCAATATGCTAACTTGCCAAGTCAAATAAGTGACAGTATTCCTCCCCTTTAATGGTTGTGGAAGATGTTGTTTTCAGGTTGTTTCAGTGACACCTGCTGAAATTTTCTGTTGTATGCAACTGTTAATCACTGCAGAACACAGTCTCTCTTTCCTTTGCTTTCACACAATATCTAGCGCACTGAAGCTAGAAACTCTAGCGCACTGAGGCAAAGTGCAGCTTTTTGAGCTATATGCTTCCTCCTGGGTCATTCTGTGGTCCTAGGGATAAAAAAATTCAGTCCCTCCCAGGATTCAAAAGAATTAGGGGACATTTTTGACCCATTTCTGCCCTCGCCCCCCTCCCCCCCATGAGGCCATTTAAGGCCCAGGAAAAAGCACTCACTTCCAATTGTTAAAAAAGGCCTTTCCTGGGCCTA
Organism: Sceloporus undulatus; assembly: GCF_019175285.1. Lineage (NCBI taxonomy): Eukaryota > Metazoa > Chordata > Lepidosauria > Squamata > Phrynosomatidae > Sceloporus > Sceloporus undulatus. Next base: position 63,270,201 of record NC_056526.1, read on the forward strand.
ACATGGTAAAAATGCCCATACATTTTAATATTTTTTTTTGAACTGTGCAGGTAGAAAATAATTATTTTTAGGGATTTAGGTGTGTGTGGCCTTCCAAGGCCTCCTGAGGCTTAGTCCTCTCCCTTATTTCACCTGGCAGCCCTAGCTACGTTCTACCTACCCAATGTAGAGATTTTAGGTATTTCATGGTGTTTTTCCCTACAACATCCATATGGATGAAGATGATGTAATAGGTGTTTCCTGGCTAATGAGCAGTTAACAGGAAAGCAGCATCCTGTTTGTATGGAAAACATACACAGTTTGGTACTGCATATATGGTTTTGTCAACAGCACTTTGGTTACAGCTGTATGGTATAGCTTGCTGCTAAACGGGCTCCATTTGTGTCTCCATGTGTGGCTGCAAGGAACTTGGGCCACAGAATGGAGGGACAGGACAGCCTTGAGGCCTGCATTGAGACTAGGCCCAAATGATCTGGCAGAATTTGACCAGCAAGATTTCTATTTAATTGAGCCTCTTCAGGATTTATCAACCAAAAGTGTGCTAAATGACCAAGCACCAAGAAATATAAAGACAAGTGATACTGTTGAGCCCACCTACGATTTGTCCTGTGCACATTTGCTTGGGAGTTAGTTACACTGAAAACATAGAGAGCACTTTTACCTGCACCTTGTGGCTGTAATAATCTTTATATTAAAGAGTGTTTTACAGTTAGCAGAATGTAGTTTGCCTTTTTCCTGCAAGGCAGCAAAAGTAATAATTTGTCAATGTTGAGCTTCCACCTTAAGAACAGTTTTAGGGGCTCTGCAAGACTTTATTTCTGGCTATTTGATATCTTAAAGCATAATAATATATTGAGAAGAGGAAGAGAGTTGTTTAAATTTATCAGCCATTAAGCACTGGATCTAGGCCTTCACTGGCAGGAGCATTACAAATAGACAATGGAAGTAATTGACAATGATGTCAGTTACCTTTAGATTCAACTACTACTCCTTATTACTAGTTACTGCTATTATATCAACACAGACTCCAAACTATACACACACACACACACACACACCTGTCAGATCAGAAAGCTCTATCCAGTGCTTTTAATCTCTTTGAGAACTAGCTTTAACATTTAGCTTCTGTTTCAGGGTAGGAATTGTGACATGCTTTTGGACACCTTGTCCCATTAGTCTTAGCCATTATAGCAAAAGATGAGGAGTTTTCAGGGTGGCAGCGCAGCAACATCTGGAGATTCATATGAGTCACATCTTTTGTGAAGATTTTTTTTTTGTTTACTTGTTTCATTAAAACAAGGCTGTCTTTTCAAACCTACCAGGTCCGTCAAAAAATGTTGTATGCAGCTACCCGAGCAACTCTGAAGAAAGAATTTGGAGGTGGGCATATTAAAGATGAAGTATTTGGAACTAACAAGGTGTGTATTCTGGATTTGTTTTTCTAGACTTATTTGTAAGTGATATTTTGGGAACAAAAGCTCTCCCATTTCCATGTGTAATTGAAAATGTGTAGTCATTTGTAAGAGTATGAGTTTGGTCACAAAAGCTTGAAAAGATTTTGGAAAGGGGGAAAAAAGCAACATGTGAACCCATTTTCTTCCCCAGGATGATGTTTCATTGAATGGTTATCGAAGATACTTGGTAACTCAGTCTTCACCTGCCCCTCTCACTGCAGCAGAAGAAGAACTTCGACAGATCAAGATTAATGAGGTATTGCATCCTGGCATGGAAATGAGCCTTTTTTTGTTAAAGGTTTTTAAGGTGAGGCTGGATGGCCACCTACTTGGGATGCCATAGAAGCAGATTTTCACTACTGGCAGAGGAACTGCATGATAGTTGAGATACCTTTCTTTCATCTCTGAGTCTCTGGTGACTGAAATATTTACAGGAGGTCAGAAGCTTGTTATAAGCAAAACTGGTTTTTTTTAAAGGCAACAAAAAGCAGTGGATACCTAGTTCTAATTACCATATATGTAAATCTTGTCTCAAAGGAAAGGTAGCAGTGTTGTTAGTTACAAACAATTGTTACAGATATGCCTGGAAATTTGAATAAGGATCTTAAGGATGCATCTGCACTGTAGAAACATTGCAGTTTGATGCCATTTTACATGTTATAGCTTCATCCTATGAAATCCTGGGATTTGCAGTTTTACCAGGTCTTTTACCTTCTCTGCTAAAAAGTGCTGGTCCCCCACAAAAACTACAAATCCCAGGATTCTGTGGTGTGGAGCCATAGCAGTTAAAGGAGTGTCAAACCCTATTATTTCTACAGTATAGCTGCACTCTAAGTTTCTTAAATTTTAAGAGGAAAAAATTCTTACATTCTGATATAAAACCCAGTTTGCCAAATAATTTCCTGTGGTGCATATATTTGTTTAGTTGCTTTAAACACAAAACAAGGTCCTAAACTGTTTTTTTCTTTCATAGGCCCATTACAGACGGGCAAAAAGTACGTGCTGCGGAAATGATGCCGTGAGTGCACCATTGGCGCTTTGCGATGCCATTTCCGTGCCGCAAAAAGAAGCTGCTTTTTGCGGCTTCTTTTTGCTGTGCGAAGGAGCCGCGTGGTTTGGCTGCTGGGGCTCCTCTGCACAGCAAATGACGGTGCCAGCAGACCACCCTTTTTGGGCGGTCTGTAAAGCGCCATAGTTAAACATTTTCTGAAGTCTGCTATTAATATGGCCTATCCACTTATTTTTTGCAATCATTCTCTGAATTGAAACAGAGTTCTTCTTTTCTCTCACATTCTACTTTGATATGCTGTCCATATTTAGTGATTCTTTCTTATTTAATGATGGAAATTCTTACAAATATGTCACTGAGCAATAATATAATAAGAAAACATTTGAAATAAGAGACTTCTACCATTTACGATTTATTGGCTGCAGTTCTACATAATGCTTAAAGTACATAGTACTCCAAGAACATACTACCATAATGCTTCTCTTCTGCCTTCTGCCTATTTGTAGTGCCTCCATTTGTCCCCATAGCCATTTAGTGGCAGGAGGAACTCGGGCAGTAGAAGGAAAGAGAGGGTAGGCACATAACATTTCCCTGCTACCAAATGGTTGTGAGGACATATACCAGCACTGAGAAAACCACCTTGCACATGGGACGAAGAAAGTAAATGGAAAGAGGTACTGAATACCTCCTACTACAACATCCCAAAAGATAGTGGAGATATCCTCTAGTTATGCCCATTTGTACTGTCTCTTGTATTATTTCCACATAGTGCTTTTTTTGGTACAGAACAGAAATGAGTTTTAGACTATTCACCATTTGTTTTCCTGCCCAGGTACAGACTGAAGTCAGTGTTGACACCAAGCATCAGACCCTACAAGGAGTAGCATTTCCTATAGCTAATGAAGCCCTCCAGGCATTGGAGAAACTGAAAAACAAACAGCTGAACTATGTGCAACTGGTAAGTGTGTGCTTTCACTCTTTGAACATGATCCTGAAGGTCTCTATGAGAAATCAGTGGTCAGGTTTCCCAATGCTCTCTGTGCAAACAGAAAAGACCTTCATATGGAGTCCTGGGACTGTGTTCTGTATATGTTGGATTAATAACTATCATATCAGTGATGAATGCCTATTAGTTTGATCCAGATTTAAGGCATGTGTGCTTGTATTGGAAAAAGCAGACTTTTTAACTTCTTCCTTCCTGACAGTTTTTCCAGCCTCCTGAAAATGCTGCACAGATGAGCTATAATACAGGGCAGATAGAAAATGGGTGGAAGCACCTTCTATGCATGGAACACGTCCATCACGCAAGGCAGATCTTCCACCAAACTCATTGTTTTTCTAGTACATTCTTAAAATTGTGGCTGAGATTCTGTTCAGTCCTAGTGGAATATAATGTCCTACCTGTGTAGTTATGTGGGACTGTACAGCATGTGCCTCCCCAAGAGGCCTGTTCATAGTCACATGTTTCTTCTGTGCTTAGCTCTGATGCATTCTTGGAGACAAGATACGATGGAATGGGTAGCTTAGAAAAATGCCTTTGATACTGAAGAAATAATTCTGTGGAAACCAAAAGTTTCCACACACACAGAAGGCTCTCATACAGGCGAATTCTATTTATGGAATGGGAAGGAGACAATTTTCACAGATTCCACTTCCCTGCTCCCAGTTGTTAGGTACCCCTCAGAAGAGTGTGGGAGGTGGCATAAAGTGCTCTGGGGGAAATAAGTGAGAATTGCCTCCACCATTCTGCTGATGGAAGTCTCAGTTGGATCGCATCAACACTTCTGGATTTGTGTCTTTAAGTGTGAATTCATTTTCTACCTATGGTAATTTTCTTTCCTTTAATATTCTGTTATATCAGTTATATTGTGTACAAACTTTGTGCTAACCAATGTTTACAGCAAATTGATATGAAAAATGAAACTATCATCCTGGCTAGTACACTCCCAACTGAGCTGAAAGACTTGGCGAAAAGAATTCCAAAGGATTCTGCACGGTACCATTTTTTCCTCTACAAACATTCCCACGAAGGAGACCACTTGGAATCCATAGGTATGCAAGTCGTTCTGTGTACCAAGCTGAATAGTCTGCTAAAATGTGTAAAAGATTCTTGGGTAGGCACTGTGTCATCAAGGATTTAGATGAATTTTTTTTAATTTTGCATAATCTTCAAAGGTTTTTTTAGCTACAATAAAATGTCTTTACTCTCAAACATTACAACAAACCTTCCTAATGGTTTTGTGGAATAACTTCTCCTTGCATAAAATTATTCTGCAGTGTTCATCTATTCTATGCCTGGCTATATGTGTAGTATACGAGAGCGGATGCTGTATTCTAGCTGCAAGAGTCCCCTCCTAGAAATTGTGGAAAGAAAGCTATGGATGCAGATCATCCGAAAGGTAAAGATATAGTTTGTCCAGTCTTACTTCTTGTGCTAATAAAGCCCTGAGTTTTAGGCATTAGCCTGTTACCTCTAATTTTTACACAGCTTAAAAAAAAATCAGTTTGAAAAATTAACTTTCTTTGGGCTATAACCCCACTATCTCCAGCTAGCATAGCCAGTAAGCAATAATGGATGTGGGATCCTATGAGCTGCAGACAAGAAAAGGTGACTTTATCAGGCTCTGAAGTCATAGAATCATAGAACTTGAAGACACCACAAGGGCCATCCAGTCCAATCCCCTGCCATGTAGGAACACGCAATCAAAGCACCCTTGACAGATGGCCATCCAGCCTGTTTGAAAACCTCCAAAAGAGGAGATGCTACCGCAGTCCAAGGCAGTGTATTTCATTGCGAAACAGCTCTTACCATCAGGAAGTTCTTCCTCATATTTAGGTGGAATCATTTTTCCTTTAGTTTGAATCAACTGCTCCATGGCCTACTCTCTGGAGCAGCAGGAAACATGTACAGTCAGCCCTTTGGCTTCGAGGGGGATCCATTCCACAAACACACACACACTGCAAAAATGGAAACTCGCAGATATTCCAGCATTCTGACATTGGCTCTCTAATTTTGTAGTGCCCACATTACTATCAAATTCCTTTCATGATGGAATTTGGCCTTCTTCTGTATGGTCTTCCCTTACTAATTAAAAACCTGTTTTTTTCAGATGGCATTTCATCTCCTTGCCTTAAGTGTTTTTTTAAAATAGTTAAGCTATTGAAGTTTTTTTACCTATCTGTTTTGATGGAGTTTTATGTAGTGTCTCTTTCACTGTTGAGTTGTATTCATTTGAATGTTCCTCCTGGGCCATTTATTAATACCATAAGTAAAATGCAAATAGATCTACATTTCTATAGATGTTGGTAAATATACAACCTAGCTGATCCTATACAAAAATTGTCTAATGAAGCCCATTGATTTCAGTAGGCTTAGGTGTATCTAAATGTGCATAGGATTAGACCATAAGTTTATAAAATGAGTACAGAGAGATAACCAAGGTAAAATAACACTAGCTGCCCAAGCTAGCAAGAGAAGATTCTGCTCACTTATTAAGTTCATTTATACAGCAATATCAGTGTATATTTTACATTCATGTAAAAGATTCACATGGATACTTTTAGCTGATATAGTTTATGTTTCATGGGTGGTGGGAGGCTCTTAGACTTTATAAAACTATCATCAGAACAATGCTTATTTATTAAATTTCCCATTCTTTTCAAAATTAGTTAAATGGTGGATTATCTTCTCTGTCTTAATTTCAGATTGAAATAGGTGATGGAGATGAGCTAACTGCTGAGTTCCTTTATGAAGAAGTTCATCCCAAACAACATGCACACAAGCAGAGTTTTGCAAAGCCTAAAGGGCCTGCAGGAAAAAGGGGAATTCGAAGGTTGATCAGGGGTCCAGCTGAAACTGAAACACCTACTGATTAAATGTAGTGTATCCACATGACAAAAAAGCATTGTAATTGGGGGGTAGGGAAGGAACCACCCAAGCCTTTAATAATAGAAATTAAAGCATTCCACGTTGATCTTTTCCAGGAGAAAGAAACTGCATGACTTTCCACTGCACTTATCTGGCTATGCCACTATAGATCTTATTAAGGTCCACAGCCTGTGGTTGTAACACATTGGTTAAAAGTTAAAATTACAAGCTTGCAGAATGTTAGCTCAAATTTATTTCATACCTACAAAATTAACCACTATTATGTGGTTTCTGTAGAATATCTATATATGCAGCCATTTTAATGGCAAGATAAAAGGAAAGTCTTAACGATGTTTTTGAAAATCTTGAAATTAACAGCATTGCCTACTTCTTTTAGACAACTGCTTTGTGAGGAGGGGGAGTCAGGAATAAGCCTCGCATCTTTACTGTACTTCCCCTCTCTAAAGTATTCATCAAAGGAATACCTTATTTGTAGGTCCTGCTTCATATCATGATCCTAAACATTTACATACCAGCAAGCTTCAGGGTGATCAGTGGGCTATTGTTCTAAACAATCAGGACATGGAAGACTGAAATCTAATTTACTTTTTATGAATTAGCAATCATAGGAGTCTTAAATTATGGGAGTCTTAAATGAGATTCTGTCATAGCCATCTAAGAGCACATCTTGCTTTTGATCTCAAAAAATAACACTAATATTTTTTTTTACAAACTACATCTTACAATAAAGTACTACTTAATTAGGAAAATGCTGCTGATTAAAATGATTCTGTTGAGGACACAATAGCTATAAGTACTGGTTTTCCTGTCCAAAATATTCTGATTTAGTTACATTACAAAAGCTGCTGTGATGTTATTGATTCTTATAATGACACTTTTCAGGAGCAAGAAGTTGTTAAGTGTGTCCTGATGCATTTCTAGTATAAATAAAGATGTTTACAATGCAAGAGTTTTGGGATGTCTTAAATTGTAAAGCAGTCACAAGTCTGATACTATGTTATAAAAAATACATTTAGTTAGAAGCATGTCTTCCAGCTGGTTTCATATTCATATTTGCTTAGTTGATGGAAACCATGAAAAATTACTTTCCTAAAAAAATATTTCTGCTCCATGCTTTAATGTTTGTGATAGAATACATGTATTCTTTCTCAGCATTGCATAGAAAGAGATATAACCTACACTGAATTCCAAAAGCATTTATACAGCTAATTTCTTTTAATGTCAATTTTGTCACCATTACAGAACATTTTTCAAGGCATTCCTCGTAAAACCTGGCACTTCCATCTTTTCCCTAGGATTCCAATTCTTCTTTCTGGCTTTATGGTGGCAACACAGCTGTTCGTTCTACTTAATACTTTCCAGTAATAATTAAATGGAGGATATTAGGTTCATTTTTTTCATTCCTATGCCAATAAGCCCCAAACTGATTGGCATGATTGCTGAACCTATTATATTTCAGCCACAAGAAAATTTGACCCTAAACTGAAGACACTGACTTACAGTGAAATTCTATGCATGTCTATCCTAAAGTAAGTCCCATTAAGTTCAATAGGTCTTACTTTCAGATAAATGTGTATAGGAATGTAGCCTGAGAGGGCTTGTAATAACATAGAATTAAAACTTAAAGTGTGCCTTCTATTGAATTTTTTTTAAAAAAAATCACTTAGTGATCCTATATATTGAGGTGTTGTTTATTCGCTATTAATACTTAAATAATTCTAAACATCGGTTCTTTTCTATAGAACAATGTAATGTATAAAATGAAAACCTGAACTTGGGCCTCCCACATCCTACCCCAATAATTTTCTGTTGACTTATTTTTCATTGGGGATGGGATCTGGCAGGACCTGCAAGAACAGCAAACCATGTGATTCCCACCCCTCTAGTAGGGAATTCCTTGGTTTGATAGCAATTTCACCTCCCTCCAAATGATGGAGGTAAATGAGAGGTGGTATGATCTGCCAAAATATTCTAAGGGTACCAGATCCCAGTTTGGAAGCTAATTCTTGTATATTCTTAGCTAGGCAAGGATGCTTACTCCCTTTTGTTCCCAAAAACCAATGACTTTTGCTATGCTTAACTGAAACAAGCTGCAGAACATTTGTTTTCTTCTATATGTTTACTCCACAACTAATGGGGGAGCCCTAATTCCTCACTTTCTTACCTATAAATATGAAAGTGAGGTTATAGATTACTTCCAGCAATAATATTTTCATAGTCAAAAGGATAAAATTGTGTCTAATAGAAAAAGCAAGTTAGGGATGAAATTAACTCAGGGTCCTTTGATTGAGAACAAGGGTGGACAACTGCGTGGGAGCCAGAGACCAATCCCCCCCCCCCAGCAAAAACAAATCTCCATTTTCCAGTGCAGTACTTCTCAAATTGGCAGCAAGGAGTGGCATGCTTCCTGACATCATTTGGAGAAAAAAAAAATGTTGAGAAAAACAGAAGTATTTGGATATAATACAGTGTTCTGGGGTGCTTGTGTGGGGGTTGTTTTTGCATACCATTACTATTCAGTGGCTTATGTATGCTTTTTTTTGGGGGGGAGGCCAAAATCAAAACTATTTTTTAAAAAACATGTTTGGCCCGTTACAAACGGGCCAGAAAGTACACACAGAGCGCATACTAGGGTTAGAAAGGGGCGGTGCTTCCACACACCCCTAACCCTAGTGCGCACTTTGCGTGCACAAAATGGCAGCGGCCGTTCCACATGACATCACGACCGTGCTGCCTCTATATGGGCGGCGCGGACGTGACGTCCTCGCTCCGCGCCAGGGCGCTTAGTGCGCCCTTAGCGCGGAGCAGGAAGGAGCTCCGTTTTGGAGCTCCTTCCTGGTTTGGTCCGCTGGGCGCAGCCTTCATATGGCTGCGCCCAGCGGACCAAAGGAGAAAGGGGCCAAGTGGCCCCTTTCTCCTCCTCCCCGCCACCGCAGGGTGTCCTTGGGGCTTGAAGCCCCAAGGACACCCCTTTCCAGGCTGCGAGGAAGTGGCGGATCAGGGCCTCAGCGGCTGCCGATCTGGCCACTGAGACCCCGATACCCCAGGGAAAGGGGCGGGTACAGGCCGACGCTTTTCGGCAGTGTGTAACCTGCCTTTGATGTTCTAGGGGAGATTGCAGCTTTCAAGTGCTACAAAAGTGGAGTCCTGGGGTTGCAATTTGTCCACTTGTTTAGAAAGTGTGCTAATTTGAGCATTAATATACTAGAAGACAGATATAAGTTATGAAATAAGAACCTTTTTTTTTTTTGAGAACCCATAGACATACTTTCTTGTACTAAAGAACAGGACAGATTAATGGTGATGGTAGTAATTTATGTTTTCATTTTAAATGCTACTGTTTTGAGATTAAAGCAAATTCTTTATCATTTATACTGTAGTCTGAATTTATAAGTAAGATTGTTATTATGTATTGAGTGAGACAGTTTGTGTCTGCCCTATCCTGAATTTAGCCTTTTACAGACATTGGAAGGACTGTGGGTGGGAGGGAGCATGGCAGAATTCAGGGGAAAGTTACAAAGAATGCAGTTTTAACTGTGTATAGTGGGCCAGCATAATATAGTTTATGTTTAATGAGAAGCCTTGAAAATAATTTAGAGTTTAACCATTGCTTAAGCATAGTGTGTTAGGGCACACAAAGGTAAACACAACTCTGCTATCACTTCTCATTTGCAGAAGTTGAACAAGCTTATCTAGCCAAACACCTTGATGCCTTATTTGCATTATTTATCAATTGTACAATCTGTATCTCTCCATGGTACAGGGTGCTCTAAGCCTTTAGTATATGCAGCCCAGCTATCTAAATACTTGCTCTAAGCACGTCCATGTAAATTGGCTTCTATATGTCATGTGTTACGACCACTGAAGTCTCATTAGCTGTTGCCATTTCACAAAAGAAATCTTTCACTAGCCAACATGATGATAGCCAGCTTTTGCTTATTCTGGTTCATCTCATCAAGTTTATTTTTCTCCTTGTGAAAATATATGCCAATTGCCAATGGTAGAATCTATGGCCTCATTTCTGCATTTCATACAAAACGAAGTAAATCATTTAATTAAACCATCAGCAGTATTATAGTACATAGGAGAGGGAGGAGGAATCTATAATGCCACCAGAGTATTAAGCTTTTGTCTGTCACAGCTGTCTTGTTTCAGCTGTTCCTATTTTATTTTTAGGATCTGAAATATCTTAGTCAAAAATAAGATCAAAGTCTATTGAGTAAACAAAATGAAATTCCATTTTTAAGTCTGGCACAACTGCAGATCTAGAAATTGGATATAAGTCTGGCTACAGGAAAAGAGCAAGGAGTATTGTTGCCCTCCTGTATAAGTTGAGGATAGGTTTTGGGGGCAAAATTCTGGATTTATATATGACCTGTGGATTGAGGGTAAAGCTTACGGGCATGTAACCATGGATGTAAAGGATGTCTTCCTTCTTCATCTGCGTCTTCCCAGACCAGCTGCCCCCTCCAGAGGCAAACGGCCTTGGAAGAGGCTTGGGGGACAAACAATCACTCTCACTGCCAACTTATTATCGTATTGACTTGTGTTTAAGTTGACCCAGTTTTTGGGGGTCAATTCTGTAGTATAATTTTTTTTTATTTATACACAGGTATGTATATACGGTACAGTTCAGAAAATCACACCACAAGCTTTGTTAGAGTACTTTCCTCAATAATTTCAGAAAGAATGACATAAAGAGAAAACCAGACTTGTTCTGACCATTCTCCCTCCCATGTTTTGACAATCTAACTGCCAGTGTATAGCAGTTTCTACACTTTCCTATTATGATAGCATCACAAGCAAACAGGTCAGATTACTCACCTAAAATAGAATAATAAACACTCCTTCAAATTAACAAAAAGGAAAGCACAAAATTGCTGATTCACTGATACAGACTTGTACAAGATGGAAGTGATTCCATCAACTTCAAAGGAACTAAAAATACTCTCTTCATTATATCCATTCAATGAATAGCCCAGTAAACATAAATCACTCTTCTGGTGTTCACATTGCAAATGCCAATGGTTATGTAGCCTGAATTGCACAACTTGTATCCAAGATGGAGATAGCAGCAGGCTCATAAAAAGGTTTTAAAGAAGAAAAATTATGAAATACTCCCAGCACCACGAATGCAGCCCAGTGAAGACGGAGAAGGATCAGTGGGCCCAGAATAGTGACTTTTAGATGGGTAATGAAAAATAGGGAGAATGGAACAGAATGTGTGAAATGTTAACCTAACAATCTGCCCTACAACATTCTGTTACGGTTCACGCTCTCAATATCATTGAACCGTTATTAAAACATTTTACTTACATAAATAAGGTTGAATTGAAACATACTTAATGAGGCACTGAATTTTAATCTGACACTTTGCTAATTAAAGTTTTCTTGCAGTCTGGTCTTTCACCAACGTATATGGGGCACAAGTATAGTAAAATCTAACAATTGTGGGTTTGTGGGATAAAGACAAAAACAAAACCAGACATTTCTGACTTCTACATTTCATTTATACATTATCTTGGCTAGATTACTTTAAACTCGAAATTTTCAAAAAGTTGGACTTGAACACACAACAGCCAAGATCCTATATGCTAGAGAGCAGTGTAAGATTTCTGTGGGCATTGCTACACTATGACATCATCTGCTGAGATCCTCTGGTGGTGTCACCAGCTGTTATAATCATTCTGCATATGGTTAACCCCCACCAGAAACTGAATGGGCATGTTAATAATAATACTCTCAGCCTTCCCCCCCCCCCCAAAAAAAAAAAAAAACACTGTTTAGGTGCTGCAGCACTTCCACCAGTCACTGGCTGGTAAGACAGCAAATGAAATTGAGAAGCATCTGACTGACATCATCTGCTGAGATCCTCTGGAGGTGTCACCAGCTGATATGATCATTCTGCATATGGTTACCCCCCCCACCAGAAACTGAATGGGCATGTTAATAATAATAATAATAATAAGTTTATTTGTATTTTCCCACTTCTCCCAATGGATCGAAGTGGGATTGCAACCAAAAATCTCCATACATGCAGTCACGTGTAAAATACATATCATAAAAACATCACAAGTATAAAAATTTCAATTACAATAATGGCAGGGCAGCGGGCGGTTATGCTGTTATGACTGGAGAAGCGAGGAATGTTGAATGGGGAAAGGAAAGCTGTAGTCTAGGGAGGGACTTTTAGTCGTTGCAGAGGGAGGAACAGAATGTCAACCTCTGCAATGACCAAAGAAAACAGGCACTATCAGGATGTCAGCAATATGTTAATCAAGCTGAACAGATGACAAACCACCAATATATATATTTTTAATACAGAACCTGGCATTCATTTCATTCTTAAATCACCTTGAATTTCCTAGTCACTATGCATTTTTTTTTTAAAAGACACATTGCCTATCCCCAGGCTTATAATTTGAAGAGGAGTTGTTGTATGTCTTCAAATCATTCCAACTTATGGCAACCCTAGACATAATATGAAAGTTTTACAGCCTTATTTTTCATAAGGTTAATTTTAATCACCTGGAGGAATGGTAAGTAAGGGAAACATTTGTGAAGGAGTAGAAGCCATAAGGTTAACTGCTCTCAGCTGAGCTGCAACCAGGTACAACAGCTGCTGAGGGTGAGAGTTCTGGGAAAGAAGCAGCCAAATGGCAGTTCATTCAGGACAGACTAAGTGCCACCATGGGGAGAGGTAAACACGTTGCAAATACATCAGGATATTAAAGTAATAAACACAATTTTTGTGGATTTTTTATATTTAAAACCCATTTTCAAATTATGTACAATATCAAATTACAACATCTAGTACATTGTTCTTTACAGCACCATCCTTCTCTTTATTTCTTACCATCACATGTAAGACAGCTTCTGCACTGAATGGAATTGGATAGTGAGTCGACATGAGAGCAAGTCCTGTTAGGTGGTCATTACCCATTCTATTTCTCAAAAATGTTTTTACTCTCTTCATAGTGGAAAAAGATGTTTTGTCCTCACATGTAGATACTGGTAGTGCAGCTAGGACAAATAATAATAATAAACTCCACTGGGCTAATCACACTCTCTCAGACTCAAGGAAAGGTGAAGGCAAATTCTCTGAACAAACCTTCCAAAAAACCCTTGGGCAAGTCACACTCTCTCAGCATTAGAGGAAGGCAAAGGCAAAACACCTCTGAACAAATCTTCTAGGACCAGAGTTTAATTCCCAGCTTAAGCATTAAAAATCCACTTTGGTGAGTCACACTCTCTCAGCCTCAAAGGATGGCAAGGGTAAACCCCAACTGTAGAAACCTTGCCAAGAAAACCCCTTGATAGGCCTTACTGGGCCTCCCACTATCAAGGGTTTTCTGGGCAAGTTTCTTCAGACAGGCATGCTATCACCATCCTCTGAGGCTGAAAGAGTGTGACTTACCCAAAGACAGCTAGGGGCTTTCAATGGCTGACCAAAACTGTGCTGAATGGAAAAGGACTAGAGACATGGAGCTCCGACAAGGCTCGGTACTGGCAGGTCTCACTGGGGCAGCAGAGGGCTCTTCCTCCTCCCACAAGAGAGGCCTACCAGGTGCGAGGATATGGCCAAAGGGAAGTGGCAGTAATGGTTCAGCGAGGCCTGCCAGTACCGGGCCTTGTCGGAACTGCTTGTCTCTAGTCTGCTGCACTGCACCGCCTTGCTCACAATCACCTGCCTCCATTCCTCAGCAGCGCTCTCTCTCTGGAAAAACTCCTCCTCCTCTGAGCCTGTCCAATGGGGATGGAGAAGCTGGAACAGCTTGCCCCCTGGCTGCACCCTCAGGCCGCCCATGTTGTTGGGAAAGGGAGGCCAAGCCCGGGGGGGGGGGGGGGGGAGACTGGAAAAATGGTGATTGGGATCAAGAGGCCAGGACATGTGTCTAAGCAGGATGAGACATTCCCAAAAGGTAAAAAATCGGGAATGTCCTGCCAGAACTCATGCTATGGCAACCCTAACTATAACTGAATGAATCTTAAACCGTAAATCTATCATCATTTACTTTTAATATTTTTCATGATAACTAGATCCACTGGGGAAAACATATTTTGTGATTAGATTAAGTTTGGTTGATATTATTTTTAACATTAATTCACAGAACGGGGGTGGGGGGGGCTCCAGACCCCCCCCCCCTTTGGCTACATCACTGGTTCATTTATAACATGGCTCCTCAAATGTTATTGAATTATAAATCCCATGAACCCTAACCAGCACAGGCAACAGGGAGGGATGACAGCAATTGTAGTCCAACAAGATCTGGAGAGTCACCAATTACCTACCCTGGGATTAGAGGAACACATTTGAGTAAGTGTTTAATGTGCATCACTCTAGAGTGAGCTGGTGAGGAAGGGACCAAGGATCACAAACAGGTGCTAAGAGGACTTCATGGAGCCCATTAGACACTTTTTGTCCACCCTTGCTCTATAGTACAAGAAATATAACAAAAATAGGAGGGTCACAAAACATACATCATTAAAAAAAATCCACAGATTTTAACAACCCTGCAGAACAAACACCATGTCTGCTCAAGAAAACAAATAGTTTGTTTAGATACCAAAGCCTGGTCACAGAAAGAGACCTTATTTAATAATCATTTCTTCTAAATGTTGTTTGACCTGTAAGAGAATCAGAAATACAGTTAACCACCATAAACTGCAAACACACGGAACAAAATACACTTTAAACCCACACAATGGCAAAAATCCTTGTACCGTCATAATATTTGGCCTCCGGTTCTTCTTTTCATTCAGGCACTGGCAAGCAATTGAATACATCTGTTCAACTGATTCAATACTCCAACTGCTCATCTTTTCATCAACATAATCTTCAAGAGTCTTTTCTTCATCTTCAATTTCCTCTTTGATAGTCAACTGTGTGGAAGCAGTAATAGCATAATATTAACTCCAAATGATCAATTTATTGAAAACCCAAATTGAAACATTGGAAAGGGAGCAACAGAAGGAAAGAAGAATTTGAGTAAAAGGGTTGTGTCACTGTAAATAAGACAGAGTTTGAAGAACTTACCCATTTTGTCTATATCTTGCAGAATTCTCCAGCTAGCAAGGCCAGAGCTTGTAAAGTATCCACTTGGGGTTGGTTCCAGGATTCCACCATGGATACCAAAACCCATGGATGCTTAAGACCCATTTCAGTGTGCCCTTGTTTTATGCAGGGGATCCGTTCCAGACCCCCCGCATAAAACAAAAAAACCGTGTATGTTTGAGCTCCATTGCAAGTAATGGGGCTCGTGCTCACAGCGGCATGCGGCACCAGCAGTGCATGCACCATTGTTTCTTCCAGCGCACAGTGCAGCAAGAAGCAGCACTGCTTCCAGCATATGCTGAAAGCAGAGTATAATGCTCCCGCGTATGATGCTGTATGGTCCACTGTATATACAATCGCACTGCACAGTAGTGTCCCTTATATAAAATATCAAAATCAATGTCTACTTTTTGGAATTTTAAAAAATATTTTCAAGCCGTGGATGGTTGAATCTGTGGATGCAAAGGACCAGCTGTATATAGCATTAGGAACTGGAGCTGTCATTCAAAGCTATCATTCCACATGGTTACTATATGCATCAGCACTTGAATGTGCAGAATTGATATCTTTAGCCAGAGACACTCATGACTTTCCTGTCCCTATAAAACAACACTCATTGTTAGAGGTCAGATTCCTTTATTTTACATATGAAGTTCATTTATTTAATCTCATTTAGAGATTCCCATCAAAACACAACCACAAGTAAAATGGTAGACATTTCTCCCTTTCCTCATATCTACTGAAGTTAAACATGTGAGAGTCAAGCAAATAAATGTATTCATATAGGAAGGGTATTAATAACTGGCATGCTGTAAAGAAAAAAACTAGTTTAGCTAATAATAATATATATAAAACTAGCATCTGTCATAAGCATACCTTCAGGAGGCCTATCTCCCTAAGGGATCCTTCTAACTCAGCAAATGTAAACTATGGAATCCTTACCTTGGCTTACTATGGCTCCCTCCCATACTAGTATTTCCCAATTTTGAGGAGCCACAGCAACAGGGAAAGAACTCAGCCATTTGTTCTCCCATATGCAATGTTACCAACGTAGCATGGAAGCAATGTCACATGGCACATGATTCCCACACCATTGAGTCAGCATCCAAATTGTTATCTAAATATACAACTTAATTAAATTCTAGGACACAAATTGTTGTAATTACGTAAGGACAAATACATCTTAAAATAGCTGTCATGTCTGTCTTAGTATGACAACTCTTAATTATCTGCAATAAAATCAAAACAGGAAACGGTTGCTAAATTTCTCTACAGAAGCTGATATTAAAAATACGGTTCTAGTCAATTGTTCCCCTTAGTAGAATTCTAATTCACTGTAATCATTTTCAAATGACAGATTCTTCCAAACTATTCTTGGCATATAGTAAAAGCTAGATACTAGCTTGCTTCCATAACATACTTGAAGAATAAGAAATTACCAGCAACTGGGGATCTCGATTTTCATCCACAGGACTGAGCCCAGTTATTATTTCAAGTAAAACCTAAAGAAAGATGACAATTGAAAGACACAAAATGCATTCATGAACATCTATCAGCTGAATAAAAAGTTGCTGAAGTAACGATTTTACAGGAAAAGCAATTGTGGCTGATTTATGTGATGTGTTATACCGCCCTTCATGAATTGATCCCAGGACAATAATTTGAGAATTATTTGCCAAGATGCCACTTGCTGAACTTTTCTGTGGTAGACACAGCAACAATAAAACCTAGCTTTATTTACTCATTTATTAAAATATTTCTATTCCACTCTACATCCAAGGATCTGAGGCTGGCATATGAGAAAATACATTTAAAGAATTTAAAATCATTTTTAAAGGTAAGAATAATTTAAACAGACTAAAATATGACATGATTCATCAAGTTAAAACAAGTCAGTTTAAAAAGTTAGAAGAGCTAACATGATTTAGAACCATGCAATAAACATACTGGGGTGCTCCTTCCTTCGGTTATCTCTTCTAGCCAGTAAGAGGCAGCCACTTAAGAAAATAACAGAACAGCTTGGGGTTGGAGAAGGAAGCACCTTCACTTCTTCTCTATAATTGTTCTTTCTACACCTCCTTTTTAAAAATAACAAAACACAAGGTTTGCCCTAGGTTAGGGATGATGAAAGTGCCAATCAACAGTTGCATCTGGACTCCAGGGTTGTTTTTCTATCCCCCAGGCTTCATTTCTCTCCCCCTGGCCCCCAAAAAACTCCTTAGGGGTATGAGAGACAATTGTGGCACATCTGGGGACCCTTGGGTTGTTTTAGACCCAGGAGAGACTGTTTTTTCCAACAGAAAGTAAGCCAGATGTTGACATCTGAGTCACCTCCTGTTGAGAAAAGGGCCTCTCTTGGGCCCCAAATAGCTCAGACAGGACAAAATATGTGAAATGCCCCCCATTCCTAGGAGGCGTTTGGGGGCAAAAAATTTAAACAGAATTGCGGAGGGTGAGAGAAATGAGGCCCTCCATTGTTTCCCCTTTACTTTGCCTAGTTGTTCTTTGTAGAGTGTATGAGTGACATATAAAGGTCAGCAAAGCATATGCTACTTCTGAAATATGCAAGCATGGGGAGGAGCAAGTTTGGAAAGCACTGCAGATTTTCTTCATGTGGCAATGGGAGTTTTTCATCTTCATTTCTGACTAAATAACTTATGCATTCTGGTTACATGTGAGGAACTTCTAAATCACAGATAAATCTGTATTCTTTTCTATTTGCTATACTTTCACTCTCATGAAACCAAAGTGCTTCTAGTGTAGATAATGATTTAAAAAAAAAAAAATGGAGGAAATGCCTTGACCTTGAACACTGTTATAACTAGTCGGGGTGTTTTGTTTTGTTTTTTTAAAAAAAACAGAATTAAGTCCCTAATTGCAATCTTAGAAATTTATGCAGTTTTAGAAGACTTTCTTGCAGCACAGAGAAAACAGATTTAATGATTATTTTATTTCCCATGAAAATAAAATAGATGACATTTTGCACCTTTACCTTGGTCTGAAAGGTAGATGGGTTGCCTCCTTGCCACATGCCTTACTTTTCCCCTCTAAACTTTTAAAGAAATATTTTAACAGAGATATTCTTAAAGCTGTATTTCTCAAATCAAAAATTATTTCTCCTTCATTTTACTCATCAGCAGAAAAACAAGTAGCATATGGCTACTCACCACTCCAAAGCTGAAGACATCTGATTTAGGAGTGATCTCTCCACGCAAAGCCTCTGGGGCCATATAGGCTGCTGTTCCCACTATCCTCTCTGTTAGGATGGTATGGGTGAACCTTACTGAAGCCCTTGCAAGTCCAAAGTCAGAAAGTTTTGGCACAAATCTCTCGGTTAGTAAGATATTTGCACTGAAAAACAAAATACAAGTACTATGTATTTATTTTCTGCTCTTCCCATTCACACACAGAAAGATGGTAGTGCAGAAATGAACTTAAAACAGAAAGAATGACATTTTATTTAGCACTGGCAGCATCACTTATTTTGACATACTTGCTTTTGTGTGGAACAAAAAGGAAAACAACAACAACACTATATGGAGAAAGTCATCCATCTGTTAACTTTTGTTCATGCAAAAAGACAAAAAAGAAGACCCAGAAAACTACAGGCCAAATGCCTAACCTCAATACCAGGAAAAATATTAGAATGGATTATACAGGAATTTCTTTACAAGTACCTTGATGGCAATGCAGTGATTAGTAGGAGCCAGAATGGGTTTGCCAAGGCTAGGTCACTAGTTTAGTAGATGGTGGGAATGCTGTCCATGTTATTTCTCTAGATTTCAGCAAAGCATTTGAAAAGATCCCCCATGATAGTTTGGTTAGTAAACTGACCAAATATTGAACAGATGGGTCATATGGGTGCATAATTGGTTGGAAAACAGTGCTCAAAGAGTTGTCGTCACTAGCTGTGCTTCAAACTCAAAGGAGGTTTCAAGTAGAGTGCTGCAGTCTGTGGCTTTACACTTTTCAAACTTTTTATTAATCATTTAGATGATGTAGTAGAGGAAATCCTTATCAGATTCTGCAGATGATATGAAGCCAGGAGGGGTAGCTAACCCATTGGTAGATAGGAATAGAATCCAAAAGGACCTTGATATGTTTATTATTGATTGATATGATTCTGGCATCAGAGGGAGAGAAAGGCAGGCTCAACACCATCAGGCCTAGCCTAGTAAGAAGACTAGACCTCCCTTCCCCTTTTCCACTGCCATTCCCTTCTTCTTTTGTGTCATATCTTTTTAGAATGTAAGCTTGAGGGAAGGAATATGTCTAACTATCTGTAAGCCACTCTGAGAGTCTTTGTGGCTGAAGAGTGTGGTCTAAATACAATAAATAAATATGATTAGAAAATAGGGCTGAAATTAAGAAAATGAAATTTAACAGACACAAATCCAAAATTCTACATTTACACCACAAAAACCAATGCACAGGCATGAGACAAGAGATACTTGGTTCAGAATGTGAAAACGGCCTTGGGATTATTGTTGATCATAAATTGAACCTGGTCCAGCAGTGTAACACTGTAGCAAAGAAGGCAAAAATGCTATGTTAGCCAGCATCAGTTTCCAAATCAAGGGAAGTAACAGTCCCCCTATATTCTGCACTGGTCAAACATCATCTGGGTTACTATGTTCAGTTCTGGGCATATCACTTGAAGAAACATAAAGACAGGTTGAAGCAAGAGAAGGGCAACAAGGATGGGGTATGGAGAACAAAATATAGGAGGGAACGTTGAAGGAGCTGGGCATATTCAGCTTGGTGAACAGAAAGCTGAAAGCCTTGAACTTAATTTGATCTTGACTTGACCACACTCTTTAAATACTCAAGGGCTGCCAAAAGGAAGAGGTGCAGGTTTGTTTTTTGCTGCCTCAGAGAGCAGAACTAGATGTAAAGGTTGGTCACTGGAAAAACCACTGGCTTCCTATTAGTTTCCAAGTGCAGTACAAGGTGTTGGTCATGACCTTTAAAGCCCTACATAGCCTGGGTCCAACCTACTTACGGGATTGCCTTCTTCTGTATAATCCACCCAGTGCACTCAGGTCCTCTGGGAGGAATTTACTGCAGCTCATAAAGACCAGGTTGACTGCAACTACCCAGAGGACCTTCCCTTCAATCACTTCCAGATTATGGAATGGCCTGCCGGAGGAGATTTGTCGTATTACCAGCTTGGACAGCTTTAAAAAAGCTGTCAATATGGATCTCTTTCAGCAGGCCTTTCCCGAGTAGCAGTCTGGCCACCAATTAAGTCCACCACCTTTATGATTACTCTGTAGCCCCATCGCCCATCTCTGATTATTTTAATGGATTAATTTAATGCTTAATATGTTTAATTGATGTTTTAGGGGAGGGAAGGGATAAGTGGGATATTGTGGATTGTATGGGTTTTTAACTGTAAGTTGCTTCAATTGTGTTTTTGATGGAGAGGTGGGATAAAAATAAAACATTTATTTATTTATTTATTTATTGTGGTTTTAAGTTACAGGAGGACAGATTTCAATTGAACATCAGAAGGAACACCTTGACAGTGAAAATGGATTGCAAACAACTCCTTAAAGGGGTGCTACACAGCTAGCTGATGAGGATGCTCTAGCTGGAGATCCAATGGCCCATGGGGCTCTTTCCAACTCTATGATTCTATTACAGTGTGAAAACAAAATAACCTAATAACCCGTAAACAGCAACAGCAACCTTACACAACTACCTTCCACTAATCAGCAGGGGTAAACCACAGCAAATATCAACAAAACAGCAGTTTTTTTGTTACTAGATATGTTTCAAGAAAGTAAAGAGCACATTTCAGGAACAATAATGGAAAAAAAAATTATGGGGAGATTTATTGTTAACATACTAATTTGCTTTATAGATGTTACCTTTTAACATCACGATGAATGTGGTTATTTTCATGTAAAAAGCAGATTCCATTTGATGAACCGTTAGCAATATTACATCTTGTTTTCCAAGGAATTGGTGCAGTATTATCCTCAAAACCAAGAGAAAAAGTGGAAGTATGTCAATATTTTTCTTTCGCAAACTATCACATCTATAAAATGCAATATATTGTAACCAACAACAACAAAAAAACAGTCATAGTAGCCTTAGGTATTCTGTTGCCAAGATCAGACCAGTTTGTTCTGTTACTAAGACCAGACAAATCTACTTTAGTGTAAGAAAAGAGAGAAAGAATCCTTACAATACTTATAGAAAGCTTTGATGGAGAATGAAACATTTGGTACTTACTGTGAAAGTGCATTCTAGGTTGCAGGACAGCTATTTAAGTCACCTTCCCTTTTAATCCAATCACTATACTGTTATTATTAGCATTTATTTGCTATGAGCATTGTTTTCAGAATTCAGGAGGCATTTTACTTTTGAAACAGAATCTAAGTGCAAAATACAGCTAACAGACTAGCATGGACATAGCGCTAAATCACAGTTTAATATATGTTCAATTGCATTAAGGCCCATATTCACATGTCCTCTCTCCATCCAATAGTCACATCACACACACACACAAGTTTTCACCTGGCACAGATTACCATATTCAGCCATTAAACTTCTAGGCAATGACAATGAGCAAATGTGTCACTCACCAGACAAGCTAGTCTGTCAAGCAATGAGCCATTAGGCATATAATCATAAACAAGGCAAGGTTGATCAAAGTCATTTGAGAAGCCAAACAATTCTACTAGATTCTCATGCTGACACCTGTAAGAAAAAGAAACAATCTCATTAATCTGGTTTTCATCATTTATATGTCTGACAATTCAAGGAGCCAGAAGGCTTTGAAAAAAACAAAACAAATTAAAAATCTGACCACTGCTTATTAGTAATCATTGTTTACATTGGCTATGCAGGTTCAGCCAATAGGAATATCATATACTCGACTATAAGTCAAGAAATTTATGCCTAAAAATTGTCCCTAAAATCTTGGGTTGATTTATATATGGGTCAATACACTAAAACTGGTTTAAAAGGTCCTGAAACAAGCAATCCCGTGATGCCCCCCTCTTCGTGCCTGGAGGCAGGGGTGTGTGTGTGAGAGAGAGAGAGAAAGAGAGAGAGAGTTTCCCAATCCAATTTTAAAGCCTTTTCCCTCCATCAAGGAAACACACCATTTGACTCCACTTCTTTCCTCCCCAACCCGATGTTATAACTTCTCCTCCAGCACCTGGGCATCGGTGTCAGGTGGTTGGGAGAGGTCCGGAGAAGGGACAGAAGTGGTGTTTTCCCCTTTCCATCCATTTTTATAGCCCCTAAATTTAACCCTCGACTTATCCACAGGTCATATCAAAATCCATGATTTTTACCCTGAAACCGTCCCTCGACTTATACATGAGGTCGACATGTACATAAGTATATATGGTACATCCATTTTATTCAGAGCTTAATAATACAGCATGAGCTTTGTATGCACATCCAGACAGGACTACAAAAGAATCCAATATTAAACTCCTGTCAGCCATTGCTTATCTTTTGGTATATTGGACACTAACCAATTTTAGTATAGCATAAGGTTTGCTAAAAGGTGTTCATTTCATCAGATTTGAATAATACTGAGCACAAAATTGGATGTGATGTCATGTACACCCTCAGTCCAGGAACACATTTATTAAAATAATGAAATATTTGATGTAAGAGAAGAGAACCAAATAAAAACTATAGTATGGAGGGCTTTAACTCTTTGGTCCTGATTCATCTTTGGCCCTCTAACACCACAGCACAAATTAATTTCTAAAAAAAATGGAAAGCAGGGCTAAAAAGATAAACTCTAAAGCTATAAAGAAATCATATAGCACCTTTGAGACTAACCAAGAAAAAGAAATTTCTAGCATAAACTTTCATGGGCTCCAGTCAAATTTATGGACTAGGGTCCATGAAAGACAGACATTTCTTTTCTCAGTTACCCTCAAAGATGCTGCAGGATTCTTTCAGATCTTTTTATACTGATACAAATTAACATAGCTATGTCTTTGAATACTTCACCACGTCTAGTTTGCCCAAGGCTAGATCGCTCAATGTACTAATCACGACAAATGACCAACACCCAACCTAAATTACTTCTACATTCTGAACAGACTTCTCTCATATTTCTAAAACTGAAACATGCTGCCAACTGACCCCATACACCATACTGCAATGGTGTTTCCAAAATGTTCAGTACTTACTTTGCCATTATTTTTATTTCTTGTTCAAACTGCTTTTTTAGGTCTTCAATATTTACATCAGCTAGCTACAAGGAAAATCAAAAGAGAATTAACTAGAAACTCTTAGCCATGTATGTGAATGCGGAGGGAGGTGAAACTTCATCATCGTGATGTAGACGTTTTGTACCCGACAACGACAGAGGGCTGCTGACTAGAAAACTTTGTCTTTAGGGGCCTTTTCATAATGTACAGTTATAATGCAATGATTTCACTGCCATAGGAAGCATCATATGAAATCTTGGAGTTTGTAGTTTTAGAAGGAATATTTAGAATTTTAGTGAAAGCCAGCATAGTGGTCTGAGTGTTGGGCTATGACTCTGGAAACCAGGGTTTGAATCCCCCACACAGTAATGGAAATCCATCGGATGTCCTTGGGCAAGTCAACTCAGCCCCAGAGGAAGGCAAAGGCAAACTCCCTCGGAACAATCTTGCAAAAAGAAATAAACTCTGAAGGTTCGCTTTAGAGTCATCCTAAGTTGAAAAAGACTTGAAGGTACACAAGCACAATTTAGCATTTTGAGCCAGACTACTCTAGTACCTAATCAAACTACAAACCCCAAGATTACATAGGATGCATCTATGGCAGTTAAAGTGGAATCATGATACCATGGCTAGGTACTGTGAAAGAGCACTAGGTATTCTCATAAGGAGTCATTCTGGTGCCCAGACTCTTGAACTGCAAAAAGAAAAGATAGAACATGACTCATTTAGGGACAGATGTTCTTAAGCCCTGAAAACCCTATTGCATACCCTAGCAGCAGATGGTTTTCTTCATGTTATGAAGTGGCCCAAGAACTGATTCTTCATTATAATTTAAGAAAAAAAGACCATCAGTTAGGTCTCCCCTGAAAATCCAGCTTGTATTCTAGGTGTTATTGGACAGCAGCCATAGCCAGTACAGCCAATAGAAGAAATGCTGAGAAATATTATATATATATATATATATATATATATATACACACACACACACACACACACACACACACACACACACACACACATATACATATACATATACATATATATCCCACCTTTGCCCCCATGCAGGGACTCAAGGCAGCTAATAAACTTAAAACAGTGCAAATGAATAGCAATGCAAAATATAAAAACTCTTTAAAGATACGCAAAATACCAAAATGTATTAAAAACCATATAGTTTTTAAGTTGCCGGCCAACAACAATGGAATTTCACACTTTGTCTGTTCCATTCTACAAAGACTTAAGGTGTAGCATCACTGCAAAATTAAAGCAGTTTGATACCACTTTTAACCTGTCATAATTCTATTCTACAGGATCCTGGAATTTGTAGTTGGGTGAGGCACCAGAGCTCTTACAGATCAAGGAGTACTTCACCAAACTACAAATCTAACAAATCACATAAAGCTACAAATGTGCCATCTAGTGATAAAACAGATTTTTTAAAAAATCTACCTCATTAAATGATTTACACAACTATTAATTACACAGCTGGATTTCCAGGGCTGACACAGCTTGAATTCAGGCTTACCTATGGTGTTACAATAGTAATCCAAATGCTTTTACCTTAAACAAAATCTGTCACTACTCAGGGTCTTTTAGGAGGGAAAACACACCGTTTCCCCAGATTCTAAGCACTTAGGATTTTGAAATATTCCCCATGGAACATCTTCCATGAAATAAATATTTCATTTATTTCTTATTTCATTTCATTTCTTCCTAGAAATAATTACCTTCTTTAGGATTATAGGACATATCTTTTGTTTATCCAGGGGAGTACCTGTGGAATACAACTCCTTATAAGCTACTTGGCATGGATTGGGTGTATACTCAGCATACTGTACAAGTTAATATTCTGATCATTTATATGCCTTCAGTTCCATTACTCTTTAGACAAAGTTGGTAGCACAGCATTTATACAGAACACATACTGGAAACCTACAGCAGTAAGTTTTTTCACTGCCACCGTTCTGCCATTGATGCACCCTTTGTATACGATGCCAAAGCCTCCTTCACCAAGCTTGCTGCCACCAGCTGCCACTGTTTTATCATCAAAGTTATTTGTAAAGCTTTTGAGCTCATGAAAGAGAAAGTTCTGCAATCCTGAAAGAAAGCAATAGAAAACAATGAACAAAAACTTCAGGTATCGTGTTAGTATTTATGAAAGTTGGAGTAAAAACCAGCAATAATCTTTCAGTCTTCAGTCCCCATAGCATCATAAATCTCATCACAATGCATTATCTCACAAAGATTTGTCCTTGTTTTAAGAGATACTAGCAAAAATATGGAGAAAGAGAGCAAACTACAGCCCAGATATTCTCATACAACACTGTATAAGCTCACAAATAGCAAGCTCAAGTTGGCAAGATTTTATAGCTTATAGAAAAGTCACTTTGGTCCTAACCAAGATAGAAAGATGTATGGTAGAATACCAAGGTGGAATCACTTAGATGAATTTCAGTACAAAACTGTAACATAATGCAAGTCCTGGTTGCATAATATAAAGGCTTATCTCCATAGACTTTTCAAACACAACAAGCAGGCACAAGAGAATTATCTCCACACAACCCAGGATCTTTCTATATAATAAATGCCTGAGTAAACAACTACAGATTTTCATGTATCTGCCAGTATCTGCTTCTACCTCAACTTCCCACATGGGGGAGATGTCCTAAGAGTGAAAGATGAAGTGAAAAGATGAGCCGAACTACCTTACCTGTATTGTTAAGAACTGAGCTGCTTTCCTCAATACTTAGACCACAAGAAACTGAAGTTAAGCGTTCACTGTGTGGAGCTGGGAGAAGCAACTGAGGTGTTACTTGCTTTTCCTCTGCAGGAGCTTCTTTTTCATTTAGACACATTGTTTCTTGTAAAGATAAGGGCACTGAAATTTCTTCTTTCACACTTACAGCATCTACCATGAAACAGGGTTGAGAGGATTTTTAGATTGTTCATACAGATTTCATCACACTAATAAAATTGTGCAGAACAGATTGCACTTAAAAAGGTACAAGGTTCTTCACTACATTCTAAGGATATAAACCAGTCACACATAAAGGCATCACAAAGAATTCCATTTTGGAAAGGGTTTTAGGGGTTGTATTCCAATAGAGGGTGAGACCAAAGACAAAGTAGGTTTTCTCACAGTTCAGTTCTGTGGATGTCTACTTAAGTCCAGGTGCAAGAGGTTGCCTGCCAGCTGAATTACGTTCCATGCAGGGTATTTAAATTTTAACTAAATTTTACTTCCTTATTTTTGATCAGAGGAAACAGGAGAAGAAGCTTCCTGATGGGGAATGTCCACAGAATACATCTCAAGAGCAGGCTATAGTTTCCCTATCCCTGATTTAAGGTTCAATTTTTTTAAAAAATAGAGTATTTAAGAGTATTTCTTCTCAGTAAACCCTAGGATACGGTTGTCATAAGTGACTTAAGTCACATCTAATTTAAACACACATGTCAGCAAGAACATGGCAAGTATTTTGTAAATGTAAACCAATAAAATATTTCATTATTTCTCACAAATGCAAGAAAAAAATACAATGGGGGAATCTCTTTTAAATTACATAGTAGACACACCACACAGATTGACATTACCTGGAAGGAGAAGTCTGGCTGGTGCCAAGAAGTGATTCCTAATCAGCACCTCCACCAGATCACTAACTGTACAGTTTACTGTACCCCAGTCATAAAGTAATTCACAGGTAGGGCTCTTTCCTTCTTGTTTTAGTGCTTCAATTCTCCTGAAAATGAAACACAAATAAAGGATGGCTTTTCTCAAAATAAGACATGAAAAATAAAAATTAAGACACCTATAATTCTAAGAAGTGTAAAGTCTCAACAGTTAAACAGTGATTAAACAAACATTCATGTATCAACATAGATGGAGCTTTTATTGTACACAACATCTGAAATACACCTTGGCTGGATACAACAAAACATATAATAAAGCTGGATGTGTTCTATGCATTCTGAAGCATACAGAGTAAACACTCAGACTGCAGCTACACTCCAGAATTAAAGCAGTTTGATACTGCCTTAACTACCTTGGCTCAATACTATGGAATTCTGGGATTTGTAGTTTTGTGAGGTATTTAGCCATCTCTGTCAAAGAGCTCTGGTGCTACAACAAACTAAAAGTCCTAGGATTCTATAGGATGGAGCCATGACAGTTAAAGCTGTGTCAAACTGCACTAATTGTGCACTGTGGGAGCAACCTCAGTGTTCTGCTGGCTATATGGTACTAGAAAACCTGAACCTGCTGTTTCTACCAATTCATATATAATCAGTTTCCTGTTTCAACAACAGAACTGTCTACAACAGCAGGAAAAGAATCTGACACCAGTTTTGGTGACCATATGGCACCTGTTGGTTGCCAAGATTGTTCTTATTCCCAAAATGAATCACAAGACAAAGAAATAGATGAACAACTTATCTGTAATAGTATAAATTCTCTTTACAATAGGAGTATGAATGTTAAACATGATGGGCACACCCAGCTGGACAACTCTAACTGCCAATTCAGCTCTTGACAGCCAAACTTTTCAGTAAAGAAGTTACAGGCAGTAAAACTTATCATGAATAATATATGGTATAGTGTGTGTGTGTGTGTGTGTGTGTGCGCGCATTTTCATAAAAGACATTAGGTACATATTAATATGTAAAAATACCTTATTCTCTCTATCTTTTAAAAAGAGTAAAACACAGTAATTATGCCATGTACATAAGATGGAAAAGATATTGTTAACACAGAATCAAAACATTTCCCCTATGCTTTGTTTGTCCCTTCCATCTATTTCTTTGTTATGTTCCTACTTATCATCTAAGTCTATTGAATTTCCTTATGATTTATTAGTTCCCATATTATATATCTCAAACTTCTGCCCCCCCCCCCCATGGATTCAATAGCTCTCTTTCTACCTTATTCCTTTTCATCTTCATTTGTTTGATTTTCTTAAGTGTTCTTTACATTTGGCCACATCCCTTTCCAATAATTTATAACCTGGGACCATTCTTCTTCTGTTTTTCTTGAGGATTTCTTTTTCAAACAGTGTGTAAACCTATCTAGTGTCATCAGACCCGCTAGTTTTATTAGCCAGACTTGGTATGTAGGTGATTCTTCCATTTCAGTACAGTACCTTATATGCATTTGACTGTATCTGTTCTCTCCAGAGGGATCTTTAATATCTACTGCCAATTTCTTCCATCCTTCCTGCGGATCAATAAAATCGGCCAGTTGCATCATCATGCCATAGCCGAGGGAGCGCACATATGTTGAAGGAGTTATGGGCTTGTTCATCTCCAATTCCTGACCCAAAAGAAAGTATATGTACAGTTCATGTTAAAAAGGAATTATACATTTCTACAGCCAGGATATTACAACAAAGCATTTTGATATTTCCAGGATTTATTACTGAACACAGCAATTTGCTCTCAAACCACTAACATTTAAAGCATCAATTAGAATGTATTTAATTACACTTCCAAATGAGGCAAAGGCCCCATAGAGACAGGCCAAAATAAGGCTGCTTTGGGTCACTTTGGAGGTATGCTGTTTAAATGATGCATGCGTCCTAAGAGTCTGGAAGCCACGCCAAAGCCACGATCCAGTCCTTAGGACCAGAGTGCAGCTTTTGGACTCTTAGGACGCATGCATAATTTAAACAGCATACCTCCAAAGTGACCCAAAGCAGCTTTATTTTGGCCTGTCTGTATGGGGCCAAAGATATAAATATTATCCTTATCTGGAGGTGGGGACACCATATCATTATCATTTTTATTCATTTCATCTGTACACCGTCTTTCTCCCAGGAGGGAACCAAGGTGGCTCACAGATAAAAAAATTAAAATTGTTTTAAAACAATTGAAATCATCTCCAAAATTATAAAATCATGGTATTTTATGGGGTTTTTTTTTTTGGGCTATAAGGCCATGTTCTAGAAGAATTTATTCTTGACGTTTCAACAAAAACTGAGGCTGGCATCTTCAGAGAATGCTGGCTTGGAAGAAAGTGGGGTATATACACTGTTGGTTGAGAGGATGTGATTTACATGTTAATCTGTGTATTGTTCTGTTGCTGAATATAAAATCGCACAAATAGATAGAAAAGTTAAAAGCATAACTTTCCCACATAGTTTAGTTAAGATAAACTAGCAGCGTAAGCTGGGTCCATCCAAGTGTCATTGGACTACAGTACTCCAATCCTTATGCAAAGGGATCTCATAGCATGTTCCGTAATAAGAAGTTATAGTGCAAGGTTTCGTAAACTAGTGCTGTATCTGCATTGCAGAATTAATTCAGTTTGACATGGCTTTAGCTACCATGGCTCAATGCTATGGAATTCTGGGATTTGTAGTTTGTTGTGGCACCAAAGCTCTCTGATAGAGAAGGCTAAATGTCTCACAAGTTCCTAGGACTCCATAGCACTGAGCCACGACTGTTAAAGCAGTGTCAAACTGGATTATTCCTACAGTGCACATGCAGTGTAGGCCTACTTCCCCAGATGGATGGCTCTGGGAGACCAAGGTTCAAATGCCAGTTCAAGCCATGCAAGTCACATTCTCTCAGCCTCATAGGATGGTCATGGCAAACCACCTTTGAACAAAACCTGGCAAGAAGACCCCATGATAGGGTTGCCATAAATCAGAAAGAGTTGAAGGCACACAACCATGGCATTTAAAAGAAAACTACAAATTCTAGGGTTCTTTAAGACAGATTCATGGCAGTTAAAAGAAAACGACAAATCTCAAGGTTCTGTAGGATGGAGCCATAGAAGTTAAAGAAAACTACAGATCCCAGGGTTCTTTAGAATGGAACCATGTGTTAAAAGGTAAAAACAAACCCCAGGGCTCTGTAGGATGGAGTCATGGGCAGCTAAGTGGAAACTACAAATCCCAAGGTTCTTTGGGATGGAGCCATGGCAGTTGTAGTAGTGCCAGAGTGCATCATTTCTACAGTGATTCCCAAACTTTAATGTTTTGGACTTCATCTCCCAGAATTCCTGACTGTTGGACAAAGTGACTGGGGCTTCTGGGAGTTGAAGTCCAAAACATCACAGTCTGGGAATAGCTGAAGCAGCCACCCACATCCCCAAAAAACCCAGCATCCAGAAACATAGAAGACAGTGGTAATCAATGGCCCTGGCTCACCTTCCCAGCCTTCGCTGCAGACGCTTCCTAGGCTGAGCGAGGGCTCCCCCCATAATAACGCAACAGCGCCCCCCCTGGCTCCGCCCTCGCACAGCACCATATTACTCAACCTGGGAACTTCCTCGTTCTCACTTCCCTTCTTAAGCCTGGCGCGTCTACGCTTGTCTCCACTTCTGCGCATGCGCTTTAAAAGTCCTCCGCCCTCTCTCCACCCCCTCCCCTCAGGAGGACCAGCCCATGAAGGAAGGAGGCGGGTGGGAAGGCTTCCCTACAGAGTGGCATCAAGGTAATCGAGACACTGAGAGGCGCTGTGTTGGGCTTTCCAGTGCTTTTTTTGGCTCCGTGGCGTGTTGTGGTTTGAGACTCGTAAGGGCTGCGTCGCCTGTTTTATTTTTCTAGTTTGGGCCATAATGGTATCGCCCGAAGGAAAGCTACTTTCCGCTCCTCCGCTATGGAACCCCCCCCCTTTTTTTTGGGGCCTGCCGTCTTTTCCCCCCCCCGGCCCCCCCCCCCTTCCCCCCCTGCGAATTGTGGCAAATGGGTTCGCCCTTTCGAGCCAGGGATTCTAAAGAGAGCCAAAGAGACAGTGACGTCACTAGGAGTGACGTCACCCGGTGTAGTAACTCATAATAATAAAACAATACAATACTAGATATCTACGCTCCAGTCCTAAGGACTGGGTCACAGCTTCCGGCCTCTTAGGACGCATGCGTCATTTAAACAGCATACCCCCAAAGCGACATGAAGCAGCTTTATTTTGGCCTGTCTGCAGGGGCCCTTAGGGTTCATGCTGCCCCACATGCAGCACATGCAGCAGTTCACTCACGGTGCAGCAGAGGGCAGCAGCCAGCCTCATTGCAGATATAACTATGACACATTTTAATGTTAAAGAGCAGGTTAGAAACATCTCTCTCCACTAAGAAACCTTGTATCCTAAGCAGAGGAACATGTTTATTAGGGTAGATTTTAAAATTTGTTTCTTTTCAAATGCAAATGGTGTCCTTTAAATGTACATTTTCACAGTCTACCCCAATTCCTAACATACAGAGAAAACAATTCTGAGGACTGACTTGATCTTTTTATGTTCCCTTTTCCAGACTGTCTAATACTGGGATGGAAGAAGGTTCTGGCATACCAGTCGCACTCCACTCTTCCACTTACGTGAATGATCATGTCGGCTTCTGTGGCAGCATCAAAACATCCCCAAGTGACTTTATAGTGACAGAAATTAATATGTGCGGGCAGTTAGTTAATGAGATTGCAGTGGACTCTCTGCCTAAATCTGGTGGTACTTCATCAGACCAAGGCAGGAGCCATCAGGGGGATTCCAAAAGGCTCAGGCTGAGTCCTTCAGAGCAGCGCATAGACGAGGAACATTGCAGAGGCCAAGATGAGGACCTTTATTGTACCTCAGAAGTTCTTCATTCCACAGTTAGAGAAAGTGAAGAACATGAAATTAATAACGTACTTGAATGCCACCATGACAAAGCTGTGACCCTGGATTCCTTATTAGATACGAATGTAAAGGAGCAACTAAGTCACTTTGCTTGCTGTGTAAAAGATACGTGGAATTCTAAACGTGAGGCAGACACTGAATTCTCTCTTGGTCCGATCCCAGACAAAAAGGTCCGGGCCAGCGTACATGGTGCCATTAGACAGGAATACCCTTTCTTAGCTACAGCTACAAAGTGTGGCGAGATTGTTGTAAAAGCAAATCAGGATTACCAGGAACTCTGTAAATTAGTGACTGAAGAGGAAGCTTCAGCTTTTCTACAATTTATAGATGCCAAATTAGAAAGTTCCAAGTTTGCTTTTAGACCCGATGGGAATAAGGTGCATCGTACAAGCGTTCACCATTTCCTTAGTAAAAAGTTTGGAAAGCTTGTGGAAACAAAGTCTTTTCCTGACTCCGAGCAGAAAGTTGTAATTGTGGTAAGGTTTCGTGAGAAAAATGGATTCCGGAAAAGGACTAATGTTGAGAGCAGAGAGAAGGAAGACATTTACACAGGTAAATAGAAATTTCTCCCTTTTTAAAATGGTTTGTGATACTCTTACAATAAATAAGCCCATTCAGTGTGGTTGGTGTTATGGGATGATGTGATCCGTAGTCCAACAACATCCAAAGAAGCATAGGTTCCCCACTCTTGTGGCATGTCTACTGCAATTAAATC
This sequence comes from Sceloporus undulatus, assembly GCF_019175285.1. Lineage (NCBI taxonomy): Eukaryota > Metazoa > Chordata > Lepidosauria > Squamata > Phrynosomatidae > Sceloporus > Sceloporus undulatus. The sequence goes on from NC_056526.1 coordinate 63,303,110, forward strand.
AGTGTCTGTCAAGGAAGGATACAGAACTGCTCTGGGGATAGGAGAGTTAGACCTGGGTCTGTAATTAATTTGATTGTGGGGAAACAGAAAACATTCTGTTTAATATGAATATCAACATTCTGCTCATATTAATCTATAGAGAGACATGGTAAGCTGAGTGCTGCCACTTTTCAGCTACAAGGGAGATAAGTGCATAGTCTCCTTTATTAATTCAGAGACCACATATGTGGAGCCTATTCCTTGGGTGCATGCCTGCAATGTAAAGTGGATTCTGGCATGAGCTTTGTGGAATAGCCATTGTATATGGTGCAAATGTGGCAGGCCCCATTTTGTTCACATGGCAATGAGGATGGGCAGTAAGTACTTACGGAAGTACTTACGGTAGGGGCCCCCAAACCAGGTATCGGGCTGCAACCTCCGGTCCTAGAGGGGTTCACGCTCCCCTCAAAGGACTGTGTTCGAAGCTTAGGGGTGCTTCTCAACTCATCACTTCAGATAAGAAATCAGGTGTATGCAACGGTCAAGAGTGCCTGTTTGATACGTCAGCTGTGCCCTTTCCTGGAGCCAGGTGACCTCAAAACTTTAATACACGCACTGGTAACCTCAAGACTTGATTTTTGCAATGCACTCTACATGGTGCTACCCTTGTGCCTAGTCTGAAAACTTCAACTGGTACAGAATATGGCAGCCAGATTTATTACAAGAACAACTAGGAGTGACCATATTACACCAATATTGAAATCACTCCACTGGCTGCCTATTTGTTTCCGGACACAGTACAGGGTGTTGGTCATTACCTTTAAAGTCCTCCATGGCTTGGGTCCAACCTATTTAAGGGATCGCCTCCTTCCGTATAAACTGCCCCGTACCCTCAGATCCTCTGGGAGGAATTTGTTGCAGTCCACAAAGACCAGATTAACGGTGACCTCCCAGATGACTTTTTCCGCGATCGCTCCCACTTTATGGAATGGCCTGCCGGATAAGATCCGTCAAATTACCAACCTAGAGAGCTATAAGAAAGCTGTTAAGACGGATCTCTTCCAGCAGGCCTTCCCGGAATAGAACCCGGTTATGTAAAGACACCCCCCGACTCTGCCCACCATTATTCTATTATTGTATTATTGTTTTTAGATTTTATTGTCTGTAATTTTAATGGATAGAATTGTTTAAACCTTTTTTAAGGGTAGTGGTGGAAATTGTATATATTGTATTTTTTAAAGGTTGTACGCTGCTTTGATTGTGGTAACAAAAAGCAGGATATAAATTAAAGTTTTATATTTTTAAGTACCCAGCCAACCACTATTTTGGGCTGCTTAGATGCTGCATCTTAAATGGTATATCTTTCACACAATTCACAACTGTTCAAATAGTTTTAAGTTTAATTTACAGTCACAGGAGCCTGAGGTGGTGATAGGCTTGTTGGTAGGGCTTTAACCTTTGCCCCAAACTACATTCCACCCACCTCTCCCACTCACACCATTAATATGAAGAAGAAATTTCCCAGTGACGCCAGTGAGCTTCCTTCATATGAACAGATGGCTTGGAAGAACTGATCCAGATCTGGTCTTCCATGGGTAGGAAAGGGTTGTTGTGCTTCTAACAATATGTCAGGTTCCTGATCTTCATAGATGTATATGTGTGTGAGGAGGTACTTACTGGAATTTGTAATAATGTTCTTTGCAGGCTTTACACTCCAAAAAGAGAACCTGGAAACACTTGAAGCAATTAGCTATTTGGCTTCTGAACTTGGTGTGCTACCTTCAGACTTTAGTTACACAGGCATTAAAGACAAGAAGGCTTTTACCTACCAAGATATGGTTGTAAAGAAAGTGACTCCTAAAAGGTATGTATTTATTTAATTTAAGTTCTGCTTTCACATAAAAAAAGGCTATCAAAACAGGTAACAAAAATAACATATTGGAAATAAAATCTTCATTAAACCTTGACATTACAACAGTTTGAAGTGTAGTAATAGAATACTTAAAATATTTGCTGTTGTTGTGTTATACTAACCTAACAGTCTGTTACTTTGGCATGATGCACTTTTTCAAGGTTGTGTGGCAGTGGCAAGGAGGGGCAGAGAACCATAGAATCTTTGTGTTGGAAGTCTTACCACCACCACCCCTCCATGCAGGAATACACAACTAAATAATTTCTGAAATATGCCCATTCAATTTCTGTTTAACAATGGAGTATCTATCTCCTTCTGAGGTCATCCATTCTACTGTTGAACAGCTCTCACAACAAAAAACTTCCTCCTAATGTTTAGGTGAAATTTCTCTTGTAATTGAATCCATTGGTTTGTGTTCTAGTCTCTGCAGCTGCAGAAGTTTGCTCCATTTCCTACATTACATTTCATCAGAAAGCCGACTCATAACTATCAGGAAACGTCCAGCTCCTGAACTCTCTCCACAGCTCCTAGCTCCCAGGAAGGAAAGCCCTTAAGTTAAATGCACTTGAGAAAGACTGGCTTGCAAAAATGCCTGCCCTGCCTCAAAGTAGCCATTCTTCTGAGGTGTTAAAAAAAATGTTCTGCACTTTAGCATTGTTATTTGAATAAAGTTTGGTTGTAAAATGGATCTCTTAGAGCAGATTAAAAAGATGTTTCATTGATGTTCTGATTTCCTTAACATTTTGGTACAAAATGGAAGGACAGATTTGATGGCAACAGTAATAAAAGTTATGTCATGTGTAACAAAATCTCTGTATTCCCCTCCTGCTCACATATAATTTGTAAATGTCACAGTTTTCTGTACATTATCTTAAAATCATTTAAATACTGTCCAGTACATACCTGGATGTGCACTAACTAAGGCGCGTTACAGACTGCCCCTTTGGGGTGGCTGTAGGTGCTCCTTTCCCCGGCAGCCTCCGAGGCCCCGATCCGCTGCTTTTCAGGCCGCGGGGAAGCAGCAAAAGGCTGCTTCCCCGCGGCCTGGAAAGGGGTGTCCTTGGGGCTTCAAGCCCCAAGGACACCCGGCGATGGCGGGGAGGAGGAGAAAGGGGTCGCTTGGCCCCTTTCTCCTCTGCGTCGCTGGCACAGCCATCTAAAGGCTGCGCCCAGCAACGCAAAGCTGGAAGGAGCTCCGAAACGGAGCTCTTTCCAGGGCCACGGAAAGGGCGCACTAGGCACGCTCGTGTGGCCCCACTACGTCACAACTGCGCCGCCTCGTTTGGAGGTGGCGCGGTCGTAACGTAGTCATGCCGGCGGCTGTGTGGAACATCCGCCGCCATTTTGTACATGCTGAGCACATACTAGGGTTGGGGCTGTGCAGAAGCGCCACCGCTCCCTAACCCTAGTACATGCTCAGCATGTACTTAGAGGCCCGTCTGTAACGGGCCTAAGATTCTGTTAAGGTGCCCTTTCAGTGCTTCAGAAAATTGCCTGTATAGATTTTGAACCACTGTGCTATATGATTTCTGTTTTTTTCCTGTTAACCATCCCCACACCAAAAGAAGATTTTATCATCCTCTGTTGTTGTTGTGCCTTCAAGTCAACTCTGATTTATGGCGACCCTATCCTAGGGTTTCCTTGGCAAAATTTATTCAGAGTAGGCTTGCCATTGCCTAAATCTTAGTCTAAGAGAGTGGCTTGTCCAATGACACTGAGTGGGTTCCCATGGTTGAACAGATATTCAGACCCTGGGGTCCTGGTCCAACACTCAAACCACTACACCACTCTTGTCCTTATCCTCACTTATAGGGAGCTTCTAATCTGACTTGCTTCACCTCATATTGACGGCCATTTATTGTTCAATTCTGCCTAAAAGCTGGTACATGACAGTCTTATAATCATATAGCACAGTGGTTCAGATTGTTCAATTCTGGTACATGATAGTAGGGATTTGGCAGGTTTTACCACTTGGTCTTCTTCTTCTTCTTCTTCTTCTTCTTCTTCTTCTTCTTCTTCTTGAAGATCCATGAAAGGGAGTGGGGGAGTATTACTATTGGGTTCATACTCTGTCTTCTGGATTTTGTAAAGAGGGAAATAACTTTTGTTACTTCAAACTATTGATTAATTTGTATTGAAGAAAAGCATTTGCTTTGAGTGTTTACAGCTAGAGGTTTAGCAAAATGGTATAACTTTACTTGTCTTAAGGATATTTTCACAGTTAATGGACTGAACCTTTTAACTTCTTTTCTCCCACCTCCAGATCCCTGAAAATCTGTTGTTCATCTGCCACCACGCTCTAAACTGTAATGACTCCATCCTTGTCAGGCTTACAAAAACAAACTTATAAGACTCTTTCTCTCCTTGGGTGTGTAATGTACATGCTTATAATTGGAAACATAGCTGGCAGTTCAAATAGCTGGCCTTGAAGTCTTCAGTTAATCTTTCACTTGCTACACATATGCAATCCTTTTTCAAGTAGAACTGTTGCAGAAGTGTGTATTTTGTTGTAGGCCAAGTCCCTCCATCAAAGCTGCTTACTTTTGCAAAATATTCCACACAGTCTGCTGTCAGTTAGCTCTTCCTTTTGTTAAACTGTTTCTTCAGTAGACTTTTATTGCATGTTGGTCTCTCTCAACAGCATTGTTCTGCCTGTCTTGCTTAGACTGTTCTGTCTCTAGGTTGGAAAAATATCTTTCTATGAAAGTTGCACTAATACTAAGTAGCAGCTCCTTCCAGTAGGATTATTTCTTTATTTTGTTCTAGTTCATATTCCTTATAATTCATTTTTTCCCAGTTTACGTTTCTTACTGTTTATATGGCAAAAACAATAATATGGATGCAGTATTTTCTTCAGAATGTCTAAGAGACATTGCCTTGTCTGATAGCTTTAAATAGACTCTCCAGATATGGGTAATATTTGTCCCTCCACATGTTGCTGAACTGCAACTCCTGCCATCCTTAGCTAGCATACTCAATGGTGGTAGAAGATAGGAATTGCAGTCCAATATCTGCAACTGTTTGACAGTAAAACACACTCCCTCAGAGGTTGGATAGCTGTCTGTCTGGGGTGCTCTGATTGTGAGTTTCTGCATGGCAGGGGGGTTGGACTGGCTGGCCATTGTGCTCTCTTCCAACTCTATGATTCTATGATTTTATGTGCTGGAGGGTGATATATTGCTCTCCTCTGGTGTATTCCTTCCTTGTTTCTAGGAAGCAATGCCCTGATTGTTTATTTCCTAAATAAAAGTAAATTCTGTAGGGTTTCATGGGATTTATTCCCAATTTGCAGCTACTGTAAGAGGTGTGCAACCAAAACTGCATGGATTCCTGTTGTTCAGAAAACACCATACATTTTTCTTGAAATAATTGTATGTTCCTAGCAAAACAACTTCTAGGAACATACAATTATTTCAAGAAAAATGTATGGTGTTTAACACTAACAGTAAGTGTTATGTAAAGCCAATGTCTAACTATTTTTTAAAAACAAAAACACCTCTGTGACATTATCTAGAAGATGATATGGAATTCCTAATTCCCTTTTTCTCCCTTGTAGATTAAAACAACTTGGAAGCACAATTGGGAAAAAAGGACTTGGTCTGTCTAATGTACACTCTGTGAGCCAACCCCTGAGGCTAGGTCAGTTGCAAGGAAATCACTTTGCTATTATCGTGAGAGATTTAAAACTTCACAGTAAAGACTGTTGTGGGAGCCTAAAAGAGAGGGTTTGTGAATCAATGGAGAATGTCAAGGTAGATATCTCTAGTGTTCATGTTCCTTCCAGTGTTCATGTTCCCTTTGATCTTATATTACTTATATTACTTTTGCCTATTGACGATTATAATCATTTTAACTTTTAATTTTGTAGAAAAATGGTTTTATAAATTATTATGGATCTCAACGTTTTGGACAAGGACAGACTATTCATACAGATCAAATTGGATTGGCGTTGCTGAATAAGGAAATGGTACTTTATATTTTTATAACAACCTTCCTCCTAAAAACGTATGATATTTCACCTAGTATTCCTTCTCCATTTTTATCATCACAACAGTACTATGATGTAGGCTAGGCTGAGAGAGAGTGACTGACCCAAGATGAGTTTTATAACTGGGTGGAAATCCTGGGTGTTCTGTTCTCATTTTGACATTACCCTACATCTGCATCTATTCATCATCTATACAGTGTCTGCTCTTATCGCTGGTTTAATAGTCAGTTATTCATTTACGTACTGAAAACTGGATCCATCTGAGAACAGAATTTCTCTAGGACAGGACTTTATCAGTTAGGAATCCTCAATAGGTAAATGAACAACTGGCTATTAAATCAGAGGTAAGAGTGTACACTGTTTATATGATGAATAGGTACAGATGTAATGTAAAGTCAAAATGAGAACAGAACATTTAGGCTCAAAGTCCTGTCCCAGAGAAATTCTATTCTCAAAAAGATCAAATTTTTCAAGATGAGTACTTGTCTACAAGTCGAGAAATTTATGCCCCAAAACCAACCCCAAAATCACAGTTCAACTTATTTACTGGTCAGTATGGTAATGTGATAGCAGCTCTTCCAGATTTCCCCATGTAGTTGGGATAGCAGTTTATTTCTCTTTTGCACCAAGCAGAAAGAGTCCTCGGTGATTTAATGCTTTTAAACAAACAGAGTCCCTCTCCCGGCCCATGAAATGAAAGCTGAAAGCATAAAGCTTCAATTCGAGTCTCTCTTGCCACACACAAACATAAACATACTGAAGGAGTCTCCAGGTTTTAGCCTTAACTTATCCATCATGGTAAAATCCATAATTTTATCCCCCAAACATGTCATCAACTTAAACATGAGGTCAACTTATAAGCCCAAAACAGACGGGCCAAAAGCGCCATGCCAGTGCTGAAATTAGGGTTGCAGAGCACATGGCAACCACACGGTCTGGAATCCTAATAAGTATGGACAGCGCCACCTTTACATGATGCTGTCCATATGTGGTGTGCGTGTGTGATGCAAGCACAGTGCTGTGTCCTCACTGCCAGTCATCACACTTGCATCTTGGACTCATCACAGTGCACTAATGACGCACTGGTGACGTCCCAGCACACCAAAAAGAACCCATTTTTTCTGGATTCTGCTGTAGCGTCCTCCCGGAGGGAAACTTGGCGCCTCCAGCCCGTCCTTTTGGGGCGGTCTGGATTGCCCCATAGTCAAGTTTATACGGTAGCTTCAGGATACAGGTTGAAACTCCCTTAATCAGAATTTCGAAATCCAAAATAGTCCAAAAACCAAAACTTTTTCATGGGTGAGTGAGATAGTGACACCTTTGCTTTCTGGTGATTCAGTGTTCATAAACTTTGTTTCAGGCACAAAATTATTTTTAAAATACTGTATAAAATTACCTTCAGGCTATGTGTTTAAGATATGTATAAGAGTTAAATGAATGTTGTTTTTAGACTTGGCTCCCATCTTGAAGGTACCTTTGTACATATATGCAAATATAGGTATTCCAAAATCTCCAAAAATCCAAAACACTTTTGGTCCCAAGAATTTTGGATAGTAGAGTCTCAACCTGAGAATCAAAGCTGCTGCTAATTAAAAACAATTAGAATAAACAAAGCAAAAGATAGTATTTATGTTTTATTTGCTTTAAAGGTCAAAGCTGTAAAATTGTTTTTCACACCAGAAGATTCAGATGATCCTGTCAATAAGGCTAAAAAATATTTTCTTCAGACAGGTAAATATGCCACACCACTCATTTTTGCCTGTAGAATATATATGAGAAGAAAATGCTGTGATATTTTGAGAGCAGAAATCTGGGGTCTGTTAGCCATAACAATATTAAAATAACTGGAAATGGGTAAAGAGTTGCGTATTTTGATATGTGTATTTAAGAGCATTTTCAGTATCTACTTTTTATACTATCAATTCTGATTTATTACCAATCAACGAAAGAGTGCTAGTTTCACTTCTGCATAAATTATGGCATCTCCTAATTTGAAAAAAAAAAAAACACACACAAAAAGGTATAAAGGATGAAAAATTTTAAATGACATAAATTTGAATGACCTCAGTCCTTTCAGTTTTAGAACAAGATTATAAAACAACATTAAATAAAAATGAAGTATAGTAATTAAAATAACAGCAATGATTATAAAAATTCTGGACAGATGCAAACACAAACATTTTGTGTCATCTTGTACAGCAGAGAATTACAAATAATCACTAATACTAAAAAAAATTCCCTGTGGATTAATAATGGGAGTTGTGAGAGAAGTACTGAATATATTTGTTTCTTATTCTGCCAAAATTGCTTTAAACTTGTCATTTACAACATCTTCAGAAATGCAGAGTGATTCTATTTTTAGCTGTTTTTAGTGTTCAAAAACTGTGGTTGTCACTGATCTTTTATGGCTACTCTGATCTTGAAGCTTTTCATGTGTTTGCTTTACCTAACTCTTCTAAGACTATGATCTTCTGAGATGCTAGTAGTCTCCTTTACTTCATTATTCCTTGCATTTTTCAGTGTTATAAATTTTAATTAAGATTCATTCTCAGTAAATATGTTTAGTTTTGTATTGTGTTTGTTACTACTAAAATTGAAGAGATAATAGTTTTAAATCACTCAAAACTTTAGAGTGATACTGCTTCCTTTTTATTGATTTTGAGTACCGTTGAGTAAAACTGGTATTGGTATTGCCTAACCATAGCCATGACTCTGCATGTGCCCACAGGCTGTCCTTTCATGGAAAGCACTCCCGCCAGCCTTTCCTAGGCTGTGTTGTGTGGAGGCAAACAACAACAGTGGGAGAGAGACAGGCTATAAAACAACAACAACAACAACGGTTTTGTTAACAGGCCACAATAGTATATGATTTTCTCTGTGATGGGGCCAGTTTGTGTTAACTTAATATGACCAGTCTAAGGCTTGCCTCTCAAAAACACTTCAGTAGCTTCACATTTAAATTTCATTTCTAAAATTTTACTGCAAAGTTTCTTTCCAGCTTTGTCCCTTTCATGTATCAGATCTTTCTTTGTGGCTCATAGTGTAAATGAAGCTCTCAGGGGAGTTGACTGCTTGACAAATGTAACTGACAACTTCTTCAGACTGCCAGAACTTAATTACTTTTCCATGTCCTAAAGAACTGTGTAGAACTGAGAGGCAATAATCACCTAACTTAGCATGGCACTGCAGAATGTACCATGGCATTAGATCATTTGCAGAACTTTTTTTTAATGGAGGCATTATTTATGAAAGAATTTCTCCCCTAGATTGTACATTTATCCATGTTAGGTTTGGAAATCAGGAGAAGTGGAGTGCACTGTGCTTACTCAGACAAACGTGGTGGATTTTGCTGAGGCAAATTTTCTTCTTGAAACATGGTTTTCTGGAAATGTCATTCCAATTCCTTCTATAAAGGTACAGTTCTACATAGAGGAAAATTCAAAAAGGCAGAAATTGACACCTTCGGGATTTTCCATTCTCTCCTCAGTCTCCTAGGTATTCAACTCACCATTACTTACTTGAAACAAAAGCACACACTCCAGATGTATTATTTTGGCAGAGTTTAGAAGAACAAGCATAGCACTCCTACTGGGAGACATTTGGTGGGAGAAATACAAAGAGAAACCATGTTATCAAAAACACTGCCACACTCTTGCCAGCAGGACTGAACTTTATGTTATCTTTCCCCATTTGTGGGATTCCCCCCCCCTTTTTTTTTTCTTTTAAATTTTTCACTTAGTTTTATTTTCTTGCAGCTGGAGAGGCTGGGGTACATTTTCCCATTTTAGGGGGTTGTGTTAATGGACTGGGAAGGCTATGGATCCTGCTTATCCACATTTTTTTCTTCCAGCATGCTTGTGGAACGTTCTCTTTCTGAGTGAAGGTGATTAAGAATGAAAATATTTTTATCTAAGCCTGAAATTATAACCTCTCTTTTTTGAAAGTCATTTGCTTCTGTTGCCCAAAACCATTTCTTGGTGATTTGTCTATGCTTCCTGTGAAAAATTTCCTTCTGTTTATTTGCATTGCCTTCAGTGGCTCTCAGTTGTCCCACAGGCCATTGACTCCAACCTGCTGCTCAATGCAAAAAATCCAGCTTCATCATCCCCAGCATCTGTGAAAGCTCTTTAGATATTTAAAGGATGTAGTCATGTCACTCCTCTTCAGCAGGATGAACATGCTCAACTCCCTCAACCTTTCCTCTTATGTTTTGTTCTCTACAATTCTTATCATCCTTGTTAAAATGAGATATTCAGAAATGAACACAGAGCTTCAGATGAGGCTTGACTAGCAGAATGTAGTGGGACAAATTCAGTACTTCCTTTATTTGGAAACTGTGGTTCAATTAATGCAAGCTAAAAATCTTATTTGCTTTCTTTGCTGCAGCATTACGCTCTTGGGTCATGTTAATCTTATGATCCCTGACTTCATTTGCCCTTGATGTCATTATGTAGTCGAATCATGTAGCAGTTGAAGTTATCCATTCCCTGCATGATCCAAGATAAACTAGAATCAGTAGTGCAGTTGATCCAAGAAAAGAAAAAAGGTAATCATCAGTCGACAAATGTTTGGCATCAACAGTTACAGCAGTATTTCTAAATTGCCTTACTCCCCTCTAAAGTGATGTGCCATAAAAATGAAATAAAAAAGAAAAGAATTCTTAAAATAATTTGAGGAACAAAAGCTTTGACAAAATAATACATTTTTTTAAATTATCTTTATTTGATTTCTTGAGTATATACAAAAAAGAAAAAGGAAAAGGAAAAAAAAGAAACAACCATAAGTATCTTTAGATATTATTAAAGTGAAGAACAAAGGTAATTATTCCACAGAAATAAAGTGTCTACAATATTTTCCAGCTGAGTTTAACTACAACTTTGTCCTTTTTCCTTATTTTTCCCTTATTATCAATTGGCTGTAATTGGAAGGTTTTTTCCCCCCCTGTTCTTTCCATTTAAATTCTGTTAGTCTCCTTTGTCCTTAACACCACCTCTCTATCACTTTCCCCCATTTCTTTTCGTAATCTTGCTTTGTTTCCCCTGCAATATACATCGACATTTTGTCCATCTCCTTAAATTCCAGTACTTTTATTTTCCATTCTATTAGTTCTGGAGTCCTTTTTTGTTTCCAATGTCTGGCATAAACCATGCGTGCAGCCGTTATTAGATACAATATCATACTGGTTTGTGTTTTATCTAATTTTTTCTGTGGTATATTTATCATATTAAGTAAGAATATTTCTGGAGATAATGGTATTTTTATTTCCATTATTTCTTGTATTTCTTTATGTATTTGCTTCCAAAAGTTTTTTATTTCTTCACACTGCCACCATACATGATACATTGTTCCCCACTTCTCTCTGCACTTCCAACATTGTCCGTCTATATTTTTTTTCATTTTTGCCAGTCTAGAGGGAGTCAGGTACCATCTGTATATAATTTTATAATAATTTTCTTTCAAAGTATTTCCTTTTGTAAATTTTTGAGTATTCTTCCAAGATCTTTCCCATATTCCTAAAGGAATTGTTTTCCCTATGTTTTTCATCCAGTTAACCATAGAAACCTTAATTGTTTCTTCTTCCTGATCTAATTCTAGTAACATTTTATAGATTTTTCTAATTATACCTTTTTCCTTGCCCATTATGATTTTGTCAAATTCTGTTTTCTCCATTTCTATACCCTTCTCTTTTATATCTTTCTTTATTTCTGTTTTTAGTTGTTCATATTTTAACCAATTAAACTTTTTCCCTTCTCTTTCTAGATCTTCCTTATTTTTTATTTCTCTCTTTCCATTTATATTTACCACACAATCTTCATGTTTTATCCATTTATGATTCACGTGGTATTCTCCTTTATGAAAGGCCTCTTGTGGCGAGGACCATTTTGGGAATTTAGTATAAAGGAAATTCTTATATTTTTTCCAAATTTTAAATATTCCCTTCCTGATACTATGTGTATTAAATCTCGCATCTTTGTGGTCGTATATTAGAAAGGCGTGCCAACCGCTCATACCCACTCTATCTCATTCTAGTTAGTTTTCTATTTGTCTAGAAGTATCCATTCTTTGGCCCATATAATGCACAGGCGTCGTGGTATAAACTCAAGTGTTAGGTTAGGCCTAAAAAACACCTTTTTCCTTTCTACCTTGCAAACCCTTTATTTCACTCTGGGTTCCTTCCTCCTCGCCATATAAACCTTGAATATCTTTATTCCATTGTGTGAAGGGATTTATTTCTAAGATTGGAATGTTTTGAAACAAAAATAACATTTTAGGTAGGACCTGCATGTATTGTTGCATCCTCTTCCCATGAGTGAGAGGCACTTATGGACCAGTTATCTAATTCTTCTTTTATTTTTTTCCACGTATTTTTCGTAATTATTTTTATACAGTTCCTTATTATTGTTAGTTATTATTATCCCCAGTTATAGTTCTATCGATTAATTTAAATTCGGATGTCCTTTTTTATTTTTACCAATTCTTTTAACTTCAGTTTTTAGTTATTATTCCATTTTACCTTTGTTTTTTGACCTCTGCTAGTGTTACCAAAAATTACCAGATATCTTCCACTCTTTTTATGCCTTACCGGGTCAATAGAAATATTACTAACATCATCTGCGTATGCACTAGATGATATGTGAAATTTCTGTTTCGGAACCTTGATCTTTTTTTTCCTTTTTAACGTCTGCAAAGTGTTTCCATTATCATGATAAATAATAATGGAGAAAGTGGACACCCTATCGGTGCCCTTTAGATATTATACACCTATTTGGTTTTTTCCCATTAACTATATTTGAGTTTCTTATTCTGTAAATTTTTTATCCCTTGTAGAATTTTCGAACTTGTTTCCGCATTCTTCCATTATTATCATTAGGAATCCCAATTTACATTGTGAATTCCTTTCTCTAGGTCCAAGAAAAGTAAACCCAATTAAGTCCTTTATGATTAATATGTCCACAACTGTGCGTATGTTGTTTCTAGGTATCTCCCGGGAAGAAAACCCGTTGGCTCTTCGCAGATCCATTCTCTTAGGAATTTTTTTAATCTCTCTGCTAGTATAAACGCGTATATCTTATAATCGATTTCAGAGTGTGATTGGACGATAATTTGCTATATCCTCAGGGTTTTTTCCTTCTCTGGGGATCAACAACCGTTAATGATTGTTTCCAAGTTTCGGGTATATCCCCTATAGCGATTGGTTTTATGGTCTTATGCACCACGGTGAATCTCACCTTTAAATGTTATAAATTTTTGCGCAGGTGAACCCGTCTGGGCCTGGCGCGTTATCAACTTTAAGCCTCTCAATTGCTATTTCACCTCGACAAGATAATGATGAGATTTAATTTTCCAATTGGGTGTTTAGATATTTTTTGGAGATGGCATTCTTTAATAATTCCCGTTTTTTTTTTCCTTTCTCATTTTTGTCCTCCTTTACTTTTGTTAAACAAATTTTTGTAATATTGTTCCGTATCCTAATTAAGTCTTTTTGCTGTGTAAATATTGTTTGTTTTTTTCTGTTAATTTCAATATTGTTTTTTCCCGCCTTGTCTTTTTTTTAGTTTAATTGGTCCAGAATTGACTCACAGTGGTATCCAAATCTTTATGCCACATTTGTAACAAAACAAAATAATGCCTAGCATTTCGATCACAGTCCGATTTACGGCAGCTGAATGAAGGGAAAAAAGAATACTCTTTGCGACTTCAGGACTCTCTTTTAGCGATAGATTAATAGAAAAGGTTAACAGAAATCAAAGCAATTTGAACAAAAGGTATCAAGAACACCAAGATGTCATATGGATGCATCAAGGAGTACAGAGGCATTTATTCCAAGAAATAGCAAAGGAAATTCAGAAAATGAAGAAAAAGAGTTAACAGAAAAACTAAATGTAAAGAAAAAGAACACACGGAATCCTAGAACAACATTAAAAGAGAAATACAATTAAAACAAAAAATGACAAAAGAGATTCTAAATAATATAAAGATGCTAAGACATACCATTTTGAGAATGCAAATAATAAAAATAATACATTTAGAACTGCCTGTCCACAAGAATCCGTAAGCAAGATCACTCTGACATCATTTGGGAAAGGCATTCACATTGACATGCGGTGTGCTCTGATTTTGATAGAAAAGCTGTGCCTTGACAATTTCAGTGAATGCTTTCAGAGTGGTGTTGCAGAAAGACAGCAAGAGCAGTTGGCTGGAGGTCATGGATTTGTCAATTTAGTTCGCCAGAAGCACCTAGTAACAGACAAGCTGCAAATTAAATTTAGGCTGGCACAGTCAATAAAGCCAAATTGTGAATATTAGTGGTTGGGGATAGTGGGTGATGAAAATATGGAATGAATTTTATATCTCACCTTTTATGGGAAACAAGGTGCTTGCAGTTAAAAAGAAAAATATAGGCAAAAACATACAAGGGTCAACATTAAACATAACAAATTAAACATTTAAATACACATTTAAAAATGAAAAAAGCAGTTCAGAAACAGTACAATTAAAACGTCAGCACTCTTTTAAAAGCTTCCCCTTATAATGCTCAGTGTAAAAGCAACAGAAAAGCAACAAGAGGGACCATTCTAGTCCTTCTGGGAAGATATTTCTAAGAGCACACATTTTTGGAACACTCAGTGAATCATTTCAGTGGTAGAAAACCCTCTTCTCTCTGTTAGTGAATTCTGACGAAGAATAGTAGTAGTAAGAGGATCTTTCAAAAACCCATCACTTCTCGGCAAATGATGCTCCTTCGGGGGTGCAAATCGTGCCAAATAAATCAGCAACTGAGCCTTGAAAGTATGGGTTGCAAGCAGATCGTGTAATTCTACCCCTTATCCTTTTTCTGTATTTTCAGAGGATGCAAAAGGTTCCCTTGCAATGCTGCCTGACTTTAAAGTAAGAGAGAGGATGTTACTGCGTGCCTTGAACCGCTATGGTTTAAATCACGAGGGATGTACACGAGGAGGCTCAGCATTCCTCACTCCATGCGTATTTTCTACGTTCATGCGTACTGTAGCAAAATTTGGAATGAAGCTGTGTCCTACGGATTAAAGTCTACGGTACAAGAGTTGTCACTGGTGACTGGTCTTTTCTACAGGATATATTGAAAACTGGTCTTGAGGAAGTGACAAGGTAAACAAGAAAATAATAAGAAATCCGGAAGATTCACTTTGTGTGGCCTCTAAAAATAAATACATTAAAAATGCAGTAACAATGAGACTTGCTACCCTGGCTGCTTCATAAATAAACATTCAAGATCATGCTACAAAAGATTGTCTTTTTACCAATGAATAACATTATGCGCGCATCTGCACGTGCATAAATAATACAAATGACACCAGTTTTAAGGAGATTTGTGTCCAAAACACACTGCAGAACAATACGGTTTGAGACTGGCCTTGGCTCAGTGCTAGGGAATCCTGGGAACTGCAGTTTATTGTGGCACCAGGAGCTCTCTGACAGAGAAGGCTAAATGTCTCACAAAACTACAATTTCCAGAATTCCATAGCATTGAGCCAGGGCTTAAAAGCTGTTTCAACCCAGATTATTCTGAAAGTATATGCAGCCTATCTTGACTAGTTTTTCAGACAGATTGGATGCTATTTATAAATAAATAAATAACTGGTGTGTGGGTTTTTTTTGTCTTATTTGTTCAGAAAGCTAAGAGGAGGGGTTGGGTGAGGGTAGGTAGTTTTAAAATAAACTAAGTCCAACCTAGTAGGAAGCCCATGTATTCTTCAATAACAAAGTACTAAGCATGGCTAACATTAAATCACTTCTTTCACCATTTAGCAGTTGTATTCTGAATTATAAATGGGATAAATGAGGACCAAATCAAATGCTTGTTCCTTGCTGAAGTGAACCATTTCCCTTACAAATAATTTGCTTGGAAATGCTTACTTTAAACATTTTGGTTTATGGATGCAATTCAGTGTTCCCAAATTTGGTCCTCCGTTTGTTTCAACTTTCAAACCTTGTAAGCCCCAGACAATGGAAAACAGACAGGAATTCAAAGCTGAATCCGAAACACCCAGAGGACCAAAATTTTGGAACTATTTCTGTAGACATATTTCTAAGAGTAAGCCCATTGAATCAGTGGAGCTCATAATATGAGCTGGTATGTAAGAGACGTGTAGTGGGTGTGCAATTGGTTACAATCTGTGCATGTATCCATACTGCAGAAATAAAAGCAGTTTTGATACCACTTTAACTGCCTTGACTCAATGCTATTTAATTCTGGGATTTGTAATTTGGTAAGTTATTTACCTCCCTGTCAGAGAGCTCTGGTGACTTACCAAATTACAATCAAGAATTCCATAACATTGAGCTGTGGAAATTAAAATGGTGTCAAGAGTGCTTTATTTCTGCAGTGTGCAACACCTGCATTTCTCTACTCTTAAATGCAAGCCACCTGAGAGATTATTGAAGGAGTAGAAATCCTTAAATAAAAACAATAAATGTGTTGGCTTTTTATACTAGGTCCATGTTAACACTGCGAAGAGAAAGGCCAAAAGTACACAATAAATCAAGTTTTCATTTAGAGGGAATATTATTTGTTTTGTTGTGTTAAAATAAATACAAGATTTGTTGCCTAGTTTAAGCAGCATAATGTTTTACTAGGTTAGTGCCCCATGTGGGTAGGTCAGTGAACTGGTGCCTGTCCCTGATCCTTTGGCTACCATCCCTGTCGAGTTCCAGGAAAGAAGAAAACCAACTGTATCAGTGGCCACAAATTTAGTGCCAATTCCTGACATACTGGGAAAAACATATTTGCTGGTCCTCCACATGAGATAGCTTGCAAAGCACAGCACTCAGCTAGGTAACTGGAAAACCTGAAGAGAAAGAAATGTGGGCCAACTGTGACCTTTCATAAGAAAATACTGGCTTCTTTGCAATTGTCTGGGTTATCCCTCGTTCTTTTTTGGCCAGCATCTCTATTCTTGTCTTGAAACCTCTCATGCTTAAACCAGTAGCTTGTGGTCTTAATAAACAACTCTTTTGTCCAGTTATATTCACATTGTCTTTTTCCTCCCAAAGGTTATTCGTCTCCTCCATGGCTGGATACAGTGTCCAATATCCTGCCATAAAGTAGGTGAATGGTATCCACAAAAAGGCTGGCTGGAGATGGACTTTCAGATGGGCCACTTCCGAATCCCTGCATTACAGCTGAATGTGCCTGGCAGCTACCGACATATTCTGAAATATACCATTATCTGTCCTATAAGTTTTTCTTAGAAAAAACAGTGGAAAAAGATATAGGAACTGCAAGCGGGTCGGTACAGGACTCACCACTTTCCTGTCTGTGTCATTTTGGCTTGATCCTTCATGTTATGCAACGTTTGTTTGGGAGAAATCATGAAGTGTGCTCTTTAAAGGAAAAAATGTCCCAGTTTACAGTTATATTGGGCACTTGTTAAATATGGCATAAGATCTAATAGGAAAAGGTGGAGCTGCAAGGAACTTTGAAATTTTTATTTTATTAATTAATTTATAAAGTCCCATGGATTAGAACAGGGAGTAAACGGTTACTATTGGACAAATGTTGAAATTTTGACTTTAAAGAGACCAAGGGTTGTTACAGAGGGATCTTTTCTAATTCCGACCAATCCACAAATATAGTGCACCGTGTTCCATCTTTTCTCTCATTTACAGATGGCTTTTTTCCTGCTAAAGATGAAGAAAAGCATTGGAAGAATATAGAAGGGTTACAAGATGCCTTGGATCCCTAAAAAATTCCATATTTGAGGCTGAGTAATTGTAGGATAAAAGCCTCATCTGGAAACATCTCTGCAGTCTGGAAACGTTCAACTATTTACAATGGAGTGAGCCCCATTTAAATGAATGGGATTTTGCCTGTTTAAAAAATGTAGGATTGCAGTGTAAAATGTTTTGTGAACTTTACATGGAGCCCTGATGCACAGTGATTAAATGTCAGTACTGCAGCCAGTATGCAGCCACAAGGTTGTGAGTTCGATCCCAGGGCGCCAGGGTTGACTCAGCCTTGTATCCTTCCAAGATTGCTAAAATGAGTACCCCAGCTGTTGAGGGCAATTAGCTTACATAGTGTAAACTGCTTAGAGACTACTTAGTTCAGTAAGAAGCAGTATAGAAATGCAAATGATTTGCTATTGCTATTATATAAGAAAACAAGTGAAACAGAATTAAATGACTAAGTGTATCATACTGCTGTAAAAAAATGAAACTGAAAGAGGATGAACCAAGTAAGTAAACATTTGAAGGTAAGATCCATGTTTTTCATGAAGAAAAATGGAAGTGACAAACACATTTTCCCAGTCCTTTCCTATTGACCAAGAGTACCATCTTCCATACAGTTAGATTTCAGTCCTGTACCTGGAGAGCAGGGTTCGAAATCCCGCTTATTACGAAAATCCATTGGGAGACCTTGGACAAGTCAAACTTTCTCCAGAGGATAGCAAGGGCAAACTCCCTTTGAAGAAACATACTAAGAAAAACCCTGTGATGGGTACTCCTTAGAGTGACCATAAGTTGGAACAATTTGAAGGCCATACAACACACACATACCTCAAGGATAGGCAAAGTGTGACCTTTCAGATGTTGGACTGTAACACCCAGCGTTTCTTTTCCATTGGTTTTTTTGACTAGGGCTTGATGGGGGGTAGTGGTCCACTATTTAGAGGACTAAATTTTAACTGACTTATTTAGAATCACAGAATGGAGATGTTGAAGGAGTCCCAAGAGGCATGTAATTCCTGCCAATGCAGAAATCCACAATTAATGCATCCCTTACAGATGGCCATCTGAACTCGTTTCCAAACAAGCAAAAAAGGAAGAGATCCGGTCATGTTGTTAACTGGAATAGTTCTTTCTTGTAGTTTGATCCACTGGTTTAGATCTTTGATCGCTGGAGCAGCAGAAAACAAAATTGCATTTATATAACGCCCTTCAAATGTGTAGATGGCTGTCATAGTACCTTTCAGACATCTCTTTTTAAGAGAAGAATATTATCCTGGTGAGAGTAAAAAGCTCTACTGAACATAGGGATTATTGCACCAGCTTATTCCCTCGCTTAGGCGAAGGGTGTAAATGCACAGGGATGGATTATATTGCACAGCTCTGTCACCAGGCAGTAACTCATCCTGTATCGTTAAGCAGAATTTAATCACAATGCAGAGTTAACGAATGGTGGGGTAAGTTGCCTGTTTTGGCAGTCTACGGTCATTTGAATGATATTTGAAATAGTTTAAGCAGTGTTTTAAAACACCTCTCAGCCTCCTGGGTACCTAGCAAAAATTACAGAGATGCCTGGGTTGCATGTGTTGCATTTTGTCTGCAGAGGGCACTGCAACTTTGTAGGACTTAAGCAGGGAAGCACATGTGTTACTTGGCACAATTTTTAACTTTATCTTTTCTTTCTTCCCAGAGGGTGACGGATCGTATTCTATGGGGTGCAGCTTCTGATTAATTTATTAGGGTATGGAGTTGCTTGGGTGAACTAGATGTAAGTTTTGGGGAACACAGTCTTTCCCCATTAGGTGCTTGCCAACTGTAAGTTACAGTACTAAATGGTTTATCCATGGTAGAAAAAAAGTTCTTAAAGCATTTTTACTAATTTTAATAGCCCCTTAAAAATCAAGATAATATGTTCTAATGAGAAAAGAAAAATAGGTTGTACAGTTTATCTTAGTGATCATAGTCCAATGAAGCCTTGGTAGGGTTTTGATCCACTTTACAGTAGCCTAGGTTGATTCTCCCTTATCCAAAATGCTTCAGACCTGTTGTGTGTTTAGATATCAGAGTTTTTTCAGATTTTGGAATATTTGTATATGCATAATGAGATATTTGGAGAGGGGGGACCCAACTCTAACATGACATTCATTTATTTTCCTATACACCTTACACACATAGTCAGAAGGTAATTTATATTTTTAATAACTTTGTGCACAAAACAAAGTTTGTGTACAGTGGCCTCTCCACATTCACTGAGGTTAGATGTGCAGGGCCTCCATAAAAATGAAAAAACTGCAATTAAAAAAAAAATTTTTTTTAACCCGAGAGAACTCGATAATCGCTAGTTCCTCCAGTGCAACTCTGTGGTAAACCCCAAAAGTTGACCATAGAATAATTCGGAAGGATCTATAAATACCTAGGAAGTGTTGTTATTTAGGAATCTCTTGGTCCTCCATCACAACTCCAGGGTCAACTTCTGGTAGAGTCAACCCTGAAGTACCCTAGACATTCCTAGAAAGAATTAACTGTCAGTCCTCTTTATGGTGCGAGTTAGCCATCGCACATTGGAGCATCTGTGGATGGCCTTGCCCCATTATCTTCAAGGATGGTATGTGCATGCAGCCATGCAGTGTGGTTGTGTGCAGTGTCACAGTGTCCATAGAAAAATAATGGGACTTTGAGGGTCCCATATTTTTTGGTATCTGGTGGGTCAGCAGAACAGAACAACCCATGATATGGAGGGCTGACTGTATTATTCACGTTGTGAATAATCTGATCTGGCAGAAGTCAAAGCCATAATATGGAGGTCTGACTGAACATTGAACATAGAAAGCAAAGGTGTTACTAGCTCAACCACCCATGTGGATATTTTTGTATTTGAAGTATTTTGGAATTTTGAAATTCCGAGTCAGGCAGATTCACGCCTGTATTCACAACTACTGAACTTTGATCAATAACACACTGCAGAAATAGTCCAATTGGTGAGACCACTTATTAACTGCCCTGGTTCAGTGCGAAAATTCTGGGAACTGTATTTTTGTGAGACATTGATCCTTCTCTGTCGGGAGCGCTGGTGCCACAACAGACACTTTCCCAGAAGTCTCTAGCACTCCACAGTCCTCAAACTGGATTATTTCTGCAGTGTGTTTTGGCCATTAGTTTCAGGACAGGTTTATCACTTGGAGAGTTCCTTTAAATTCTGTGCTGAAACCCAGAGTAGATTCATCATTCCATTGACAATGGAGACTCTCATCTGTCATTTTGAGTGGTGTCTCTATGAGTGCTGTTTCAAGTATTACATCACATACATTTGTGCTAAAAGGTTTGTGATAAGAGCGATTTTGAATGTGATCACTAAGCTTCTATGTGTTTACTATGCATGTGTGGGTGCCTTCAATTTTGCCTGTGACTTGAGGCAACCCCATGTATTTCATAGGGATTTGAGGCAAGAATAGTCAGAGGTGGTTTTGCTAATTCCTTTCTCTGAAATATAACCATAAGCACCTAGCATCCATTGGCCTTCTCCCTATCCAAGTACTTACCATGGACTGCTAGCTTAGCTTCCAAATCAGGTGAGATCTGGTGCCTTTAGGGGGTATTTAGATCCTTCAGTGAGACACACAGTGATAAATTAAGTTTGCAAAGCCTCATCACTGACGAGAAAATGTAGTCTGGGAGCTGAAATCTTTGGCATATTTTTGCCAGCAAAATTAACTGGCCCAAACAAAGGAATAACTTTTCAAAAATTGTTTTTTTTCCTTGATCTGGAAATAACATATGTGAAAAAGTGAAGTCTTAGAAAAAAATCCCATTCAGTTTTATGTGAAATCCTAGGGCCATTTATTCTCAATTTTCCCAGGACATTATTATATTTATGGCATCATATTTGCAAAACCCTCCACTGCTTAAATGCCCTGGCTCTGTTTTCTAATTTCTAACCTAGCATTGCTTCATACCCGGTGACTAATTAATCCCTTGGTGTGGATGTAACCTCTGTGTTTGGCAACCTCATGCTCTGAGTTCCTAGTACTTCCAACATATTTGACAGATTTTACTTGAATTCTGGATGTTCCCAGTTTGCCTATGTCCCCTGATCATGACATATGGTATGTGTTACAAGCTTGTTCAGAACTTGAGGTTATGTTGTAATTTACAGCTAGATCTTAAATTACAAAGTTGCATTGCATGCAGCTTGCATCAACTGAGTCATCATACACTTGGTCAATCATACAGAAATTATAAGACCTTATTTTCTTTCCTGTTGTGTACAGCTACTTACTCTTTTTAATGAAGAATGAGCAGCACATTTGTTAAAAAAAAGCACATGCGAAAATGGAGGATGTATAGGACATTCAAAACTGTTAGACTTGTATTGTCCTATGCTTAAAACAAGACATATTTTATGCCGATTCAGCTAGAAACTACCCTATGGCAAGCATTTATTTCCAATATCTGTAACAAAATACATGATGAATATTTCATGTCCAGTTTATGAACATGAATCTCAGAAAAAATATCTCTGTTATTCCATAGTTCTTCTTATGCTAATTTGCACATATCGGTAGAAGTAAATGTATTATAACTTTAATCCATATATTCTTATGTTGTGGGTTTTTTATAAATGAAGAAACAGCAAATAGCTCGTTGCCCCCTGGCCTCTTTCCTAAGTTCTTTTTGCTGCAGAAACCATTAATAACTTGTGACTTCAAGTTCATAGGTCATAATCTGGAGAAATTCAGAGCAACCTAGGAAAACTTAAGTTTGGAATGACATATGGCCCAACCCTCCACTTTAGACATGGCAGGGGGAATTCAGATCTTGAGCCTTATTTATCCTATTTTTTTTAAAAAAATAATGTGTTCTATTACTGTAATTCAATTTTTTTGTGTTGCTTGTTTGAACCTGAATATTGAATAAAATATGAGTTCTATATTGAATTAATAGCATAACAAAAAGAATTCAGAAAAAAAAAAAAGTTTGCTTATCTGATTTTTAGATGGAAAAGTCTCCTTGAGTGGCTTACAAAGATTAATAATAACACAGTCCTTCCCTCAACTTACAGTCTAAAAGATACGACACAACAGGAAGAGGTATTAGGAGGTCTAATACTGGTTGTCTGGAAGGTGGATATGTGACTATAGCGTGGCCCAAGGGGTAGCCCTTTGAGTAATTTCACTCGTAGGAGTGTGGGTGGCCCCTGACCATCAATCATGATAGAAGATAAATTTGTTTTGCGTTTTCATATTAATGTCGCTAATCTTCCCAAACCAACATGCAAACCAAAACAATTATTTCCATTTCCATCTTCTCACACTGGTTGAGGCAATCTCCTAAAATGGGTACTGAAATTTTGAATATTAGAGAATTCCCATATGAATGTGTATACAGTAAAGCCAGTCATATCGGCAAGGCTACCATCTATGGATTGGAGCTCCCATGGGTCACTCTGCCCTGCCATTAATATCAATGGCAGCGTATACCCAGGGATGCACTGATGCAGGCATGTGCCATAACCACCCATTGATTATAATGGACTTTAGCTCCTACAGTCTTCCCCATCTGTGAAAGGCCCCAGAACCAACACCTTGTGGATGGGAAGGAGCCACTGTATTATGGAAGAACAACGATGATGAGAAATGATGCATATGTTAAACAGAAAATTGCACACACCAAAAACCCACAAATCCATTGCAACAATGCCCTCTTAAAATTCCACAATGTTTCCCTTATTAGGTATACTTTAATATCAGCACTGTAGTTTCATGGCAAATCAGGTCCAAAATGAACTTGAAGTTAAAAGAGATTTAGAAAGTGAGTGCAACCAAAAATTTGGCAGATTTGTCCATTCATATTGCCGCTATGCATGTGGGATCCTATTTTCACTTGTATGTTCCGCACCCAGCAAAGAACAAAAGGTTACTAATTTCCAATACAGAGGTTAAATGTGCACAAGGTAAGAAGAAGTGGCTCTTTTAATCTGCCCAGTAACCACGTTCCCAAGATTCTTTTGTCTCTTCTAGGTTGGAAGATGTTCCACTATTGGGCTCCTGGGCACAGAACTTGGAAAAGTTGCTTTTTTTGGACTAAAACTCCCAGAATCCTCAGCTGAGCACACTTAATTAACTTTGAGGTGAATTGTGGAAAAGTGTACTGTAACGAAGTTGGGTCCATGATAGTTTGAAGTTTGTCTTTTCTGCATTCTTTCCTAGATTGGTGGAGGAGAGCACTCATTTTCAGTTTGCTTGCCATGCAGAGGTACAAGATTTACCATTCTTTTTCCAGTCGTCTGCTCAGAAG